>NC_056734.1:30293397-30393397 GCF_019279795.1 Protopterus annectens | reverse complement strand
TGTTATGCAGGGGAGCAAGCCTCCCTGCACCCCCCACACCACTTGCTACTTAAATATTCTCACTCTGATATTGCACTGCAGTGCAGGAAAGGAGAATCTCCCATTTCCGCAGTGTAGCAGGATCTCCGCTATCATTTGTTGGTCTTTCAAATGTTCACTCATATGGTGTCAGCCGTATGAGTTTCGAACATTTGAAAGTTAAAACAAATGAAGGGATCCCATATATGTATATAGGTTTACTACTGAAACCTGGAAACTGCATGGGTCGACCCATCACGTGGTAAACAAGAAATCCTGAATCCAGATCAGCAAAATTCTGGCCAGGTCAAAACTGAATACATTGACACCCATAGTTCAATGTATTCGACATAGCAGGAGGTGATGTCAATCACCCATGCTATGCACCTTCACATACTGTGACGTTCCATAGTCAACAGTACATGTATTTAATTGTAAACCATATATACAGTATATATATATATATATATATATAGAGAGAGAGAGAGAGAGAGAGAGAGAAAGGGAGAGATAGATAGATAGATAGATAGATAGATAGATAGATAGATAGATAGATATTAGTATAGATATACAATGCATAGTACAGTAATGCCAGCTGAGTTATTAAGAAAGTGTAAGCTACATCATGAAGATGACAGAAATGATAGTATTCATCCATGCCCACTTGAAAATAGAAGGGTTGCATGGCAAAGCAATGGCTACCAACTGTGGTATACAAATTAAAAGCAGCAGGAAAGGAAATATGTGGAGGATGAGATTAGACTGTATGTGGAGCTCACTTATTTATGCACTCTGGGATTACCTCTAGAATGTTTGTTGAATAGCATTACCCATAAACCCCTGGCAGAAGCAAGACTTCAGCTTCTAAAACTCTAAAACAGGAGATTCAGCCTCCCTAGTGATAAGCCTCTCACGTATAGCCAAAGGAAAAAAAAAATATGTCAGCATAATTGATTTCTTATAGTTGTGAGTTCACTACCTTCACCCCAGGAACAAGAAACAAGGTGAAGATAAGCCTTGGAAAAATGCAGACATGTACATCAGAACATAATTCTTACTGAACAGCATAACAATCTCTTGTTATTGCCACTCATAAAATCTGTGGTTAAAACCCATGATTCCCAGTATGCCAATATAGATACTGCCCATAAGCCCCTCTTTATATTGTTCTTCCATCCTGTTTCATGGAAAATGTACAATGTCCAGGGTTGTAAGACCCATTTGTTGACCTTTATTAAGATGTCAAAACTTCCTGTTGAGGATTGCAATTTCTATAGTATTTTATGTTGTGCCATCTTCTACACACATATCAAATAAATGCAGCATTACTTTTTGACAAAGAGCTGTTATGAAGCTAGTCCATATGACTTTCCTTCAGCTGGAGTTTGTTCTCATTTAACCTGGTAATAATGTATCACAGCCTTCCTAAAACAGTTAATTGAACTCTTGCAATAATAGAAACTAGGATATAATAATGTGAACTCCTTTAAGAGTTCATGAGAGAAGAGAAAGCATAGATGGAATATTCTCCAGTTAAATCTATCACCATACCTCTCAACTGTCCAGATTTTCACACACTGTCCAGATTTTTTCATCATATTTTGGTCTGTTCTTCATAAAGACTGTTTTTCTGTTAAATCACTGAGGATTAAAGTCATTAAATAATGACGAACAATTTCAGACTTAATATCCTTGAGAAAATGCATACTAACACAATTATTCTAGTAACTTTCTATGTTTATAAAAGCAATATTTAAAATCTTTCCCTATTTTGGGGACTTTGTCCAACCATTGTTTTACTTTTTGTCCAGTATTATTGTGCTAAGAGGTTGAGAAGTATATCTTTCACCCATTTTTTTAACATTTACTTGCATATGTTACATGGTGAATTCATTCAGTTGAATCATGCATGCAGCAGAAAATGAATGCATCCTTTTTATATCATCCAATTTTTTACCACATCATACTGAA
This sequence comes from Protopterus annectens, assembly GCF_019279795.1. Taxonomy (NCBI): domain Eukaryota; kingdom Metazoa; phylum Chordata; order Ceratodontiformes; family Protopteridae; genus Protopterus; species Protopterus annectens. The sequence continues at coordinate 30,391,408 of NC_056734.1, read as the reverse complement.
TAATTAGTACAAGCTTAGCTTGGTGGCCAGCATTGTGTCAAGGCCATGTTCTCACTTCCCACTGTGATATGTACAATTATAACACCTTACTCCTTTCCAGACCTTTATATGCATCATTTTTTTTCTCTCTCTCATTCTTTCAACTTTAAGCTCAATGCTTCATTCATGAAATATCATCTGAGCTGTGACTTATTTGTACAAATGCAAATGCAAATATAACTGACAACTCAAACAATATTCTTTAATGAATCGAAAAAGTTAAGGAGTTTGTTCATTGGCATGCTTTTGAGTTCATCTCTTGTCTCTCCATAACTATAATAAACAAGTTAATTCAGTCTTCTACTTTCTGTTTATATATTCACATGTCGTGATCGGTACAAGTCACCAGATAGAACCTGAGCTTCTGGGAAACAGCATTCATTGCTCTTAGAAACAGACAAACATATCACCATTAAAGCACCATAACCAGACCTCCAAAATGCAGAAGGAAGTATAAAGAATGTAATCACTTTACTCATTAAGGGACATATGTCTAAATGTCAGATTGTTTTAAAAATCATCTGCAAAAAGATCAAGAAGGTTTGCAACAAAAGCTATGCATTACAGACTACTTAAGTCAACAGGTGGAGTAACATACAGTGTACATAAAATGGTTGCCTTATGCCTAACCATGTGGTACTCAGTGATGAAGCCCTGATGGTGACTTAATCAGCTCATGTTCGTTTTGTGGCTGGGGGATGTCAGTAAATGGCCACTACCAGCTCCCCTGTCTTGGGCAAGGCATGTTCCTGTAATGCACTGCATTGGCAACACTTGCAAGAATGAATGAGCCTAGCAAGCCTAAACTACAATGTGTGCTTCTCCACATGGGTCAGAGACATCAAATGTGGAAGTTATCATGCTTCTCCTGAGGCAGCTATAGTGGGGAGCATCTGAGCGCAAAATAATTCATTTGATCTGCCTGACCTCCCGACTCGTCTATTCTGCAGCATCCAACTTTCCCACTAATGGGGGGCATGGGAAGTTTGACCCAGGAGAATGAACAGGCTGAAAGGATCTCACCATCTTAATAAATAGATGATTTTTAGCCATGTTTGGCTGCCTTATCTGTTTTTTTATAGGCTCTCACCCTATCATGTACTGCAGCCCATCATCCATTTCAGTGTTGGTGGCACTGCTGATCTCCTCAGGCAGGAAATGAATGAGTTGTAGAAATCTTTCCTCAATATGGTGATACCCATGATGCTGGGGGCTGATGAAAACCACAGTGGCCAAGTTTCACTTCTCCAGGAAGTAAGGAAAGAATAGGTCAAATGGTTGAAGGAAGAGAAGCCATTGAGTAGGTCATGCAGACAGAAAAGGGAATGGTTTACTGAAAGATTCACCATTTGTAAAGTAGTTGAATGTAGAAATTCAGAGCAAGACATTGTAGCTTTGTTTAAAAAGCAGAGGACAACATAAGATTAAATAATGTTTTTGATTTATTTTTTATCAGTATGAACAGATGAAGACTGCCACTAATTGACAGGGAACTGAATTTTCATGTAGTCCCAGGGTGAAGTAATAGTTTATAATCCCTCACAGGAGGGATGCATGGACACACAAAAACTCAGAATCCCCTTGCCATCAGCACATACGTGCACACTCTCGTTAGATTTTTCTGTCATAGTACCAGCAGTCAGCTTCAGCTCCATTACCTTCAGGATTATAAGAACTCCATTGGATGAAATTTTTTTTTGTTTGCTTGTTTTTGTAGAAATTTGTGTAAAATCTTGACTTATGCCTGTCAGAAGAGACAAGTGTAGTTGTGGGCACCAAACTCTGTATAAAGATTATTACTGTAGTTTTACTTTTTGTTTGGAGGAAAGCACACAATATCAGATCATATTCTATTTGCTGATCTTATTCATCAAAAATCATTAGAAGTAGACTGAACTCACTATGTTTTTTGTAAGTAGACATCTGAGGGCCTTAAAGGAATCTGGCATATACCTCCATCCTCAGGTGAAAAAAAAGAAGAAGCTGACAAGACAAGTGAGTAATGACACCTGTATGTCCAGCTCTCCATCATGGTCTGTGGCAGACATTTCTACTAAGGTGCTAATGGCCAGTCAGTCTGTTTCTCTGGGACCCTTTAGCTCATTCCATTTAGAGTCTGTTATAGCCCACACACTTCAATTGTCTGAAAAGACAATTCATACAGCTGAGTCAACAGGTGTAAAGAAATGCCTATTATCTTACCTGTAACTGAAGGAGGCATACATCAGGTGGTGGTGATGGAAAACTTCAGCTGATCAATAATGGATGCTAGTGCTATGACTTCAGCCATGAAAAGCACATGCATGGACTCTCCAAAAAATACACTAAAAAGAGAAAGAAGTTGCCATTTTTCCCGCCACCATTTTCTCAAAAGGGGATACAAGTGGTCTTTAAATATGTTCAGTTATTGTTCAGAAACATGCAGTCTTTTTAGTTCACTTTGCCTGCTTCTTCTTCTTCCACAACTATCAAAAGTAAGGGAGCCCCTTCTTCTTCTGAAGAAAAGATTTTGTCTGAATGTGATTATGAAGGGGCTGAATTATGCTTTTCAGATATCTTCCCCATAGGATGCAAATTTGCAACAAATGGATTCAGTTCTTCAGACTATCAAATGAGGTTGTTTCTTTATGTGTCACCATTTCAGAAATTAGACATTTTCAAATGGGAGGACAACGAAGTGTCTGATTCCCAAAATAGACAATACTGAATTTTTAGTAGAGACTCCCCTAAACCTGTGGCTATCCTACATTTTTGCTAGTTCTGGAGGATGCTTTTTCTGCTGAATCTGTGTCACCAGATTCCTAATCTCTTGCTCCCAAGAAGTTTGTCAGATTGTCTAAAGTGTCAGATACCCATTAATACCTTTACGGGAACTCCTGTGCTGATCTTGCCATTACTTCTTTAGATACAGAAAGAGGTGCCAGAACCTCTTCTTTCTCTAACACTTTCCCTAATGATAAAGACACTCCAGCATTTGATAAATTTGTCAAAGAAGTTTATACTTCTTCCACCTCAACATTCAGGGCCATAGATTGCCAGACTCTTATGTCTAAACAACTTTTGTCCATGTGTTCTAAAAGGGCATAATCATTAGTAAACCTTCTAAATTATAAAATTAAATCTAATGTTATAGAAATATCTAATTTAGCATCTCAGGTGACTATCCTTTCAAATAAATGTGTCTGTGATGCTATATGGATGCTGTTTCCAGGACTCCAGCTGCTGGGACAGTAAAGGAAAGGCATATATGGATTAGACTTCAAACATTTCCAGAAAATGTGAAAATAAATTGTTAAATTTCCCTCTCTATGAGGATTGTTTGTTTGGTGATTCATCTGCGGAAGTTCTCAAAAGATTTGAAGAAAGAGGTAAACTGATAAAGGAGTTTGGGCAGTTATTCATATCCCCCATTCCTAAATACCAGAGAAACTATGTTTCAAATCCAAAGCAAATGTTTTTCAAAACTTTCAAGTCAGGCCAGAAAAAAATCTACCGAAAGACAGTTAAAAACAAATGGAAAAATGAGGCTAAAACAAATCTGATTGGTCCTAAGTAACCATATTCTAAAACAAAACTTATGACAATCTTATCCTTCTATCTCCACCCCTCCCAACCTGGACTTCCTTCTAAAATTGCTGGGTAATCGTTCTCTCTGCATTTCTGTATGGTTTTCAGTAACCACAGACTAATTGATGCTAAGTATTATAGAGTGAGGTTATGAATTCCAGAGGATATTTAGTCCCCATTCTATTAGGATTTCCTCAGCCTCTAAAAGACCAGCTTCAGCTTCTGCCTCACATCATTTCTAATCTTCTGTGCCAGGGGGTTATAGATCCAGTCTTTTCAGAAAAATGAGGAAAAGACTTTTATTTCAGATTGTTCTGGTTCCTAGAAAAGAAGGAACTTAGGGACCAATTTTATGCATTCCCAGCTAAATATCTTTTTGTCCATCCCAAAATTCAAGACGTTGACTCTTTAAGGTATCTTTCTTTTCCTTTTGTCCCAAGCATTCCTGCTCACTTTTGACCTGAAATTTGATGTTTCAAAAAAATAAGCATGGAGGGGGTGTGGCTACGATGTCCACAAGGTAGCAGCATTTTAATCTAGCTCAGTCTTTCAAATTCATTCCTGACAGGAATTTTAATTCCTATTTATCCTAAAACTGGATTTTTTATCCTAAACAAATTTTTAAACGATATATTAGGATAATTTAAAAAAAATTGCTTAAATATTAAATTTTCCCATCAAAAAATCTACTAGAAATCCTCAGTAACAGAACAACATGAGCCATAACAAATCTTCTCAACAAGAATCTTCATTTAAAAAAGAACTTCAATCGTTAATATCTAATACACAAGAACTCTCTTCAAAACTAGACAAAATGGATATGAAAATAGATAATTGTAAGGAGAAATGTACGCAGCAAATGGATATCATACATGAAAACCTTACTCAACAGAAGAAACAGATATCAGGTATAGAAACTGCTATGAATGACATTGATACCAGAACAAAGGAGAATGAGCATAATGTTGAATTTCTATTGAAACAAAATACTTTTCTTCAATTAAAAGTAGATGATCTTGAGAATAGATCTCGAAGAAGTAATATAGGAATATTTGGCTTATCCGAAGGTATTGAAGGATCAGATATGGTGAAATTTCTATCTTCTTGGTTGCCTCAAATTTTGGAATTACCAGAAGTTCTCTCATATGGTGTCGAAAGGGCGCATAGATCCTTGGCAATGTCTAAAAATAACAAGTCCAATTTTACTAGATCTGTAATTGTGAAATTTCTTTCTTCACATGACAAAGAACTGGTATTAAAATCAGCTTGGGCAAAATCACCAATCAAAATAAAGGACAAAATCAGTAGATTTGATAATGATTATTCCCCAGCTGTAATCTCTAAAAGAAAATTATTTTTACCTTTACTCAAAGAACTTAAGAAACATCAAATTAAAGCTAGCCTTTTATTTCCAGCAAAACTAAACATCTTTTTTCAAGATGGTCAACAAACTTTTGAAGACTTGGATACTGCAATTTTATTTATTAAAAACAATAAAATAATAGAAAGAATTGAAGATATGGAATGGGCTTCCACTAGTCTCAATAGAAACGCTGAGAGCAACACTTGGAAAACATTTTATTCTAAAAAGAAGCTAAAGAAATGACTTATATACATAAGGTCATTTAAACTTTTTGGTTCTGGGATACTTAACTTTGGATGATAATATTTTTGAATATAAGTTCTAGTTACAAAGACCCTATAAATCAAGGAAATGAATCTGGATTTACAGGTGAGTTATTTAATTTTGTTTATTGTAACGTGTTGTTGTTTTGTTTTATTATTTTCTCTTTGCCTTTTAATGATATCTTGCTCATATAAAATGGTTGTGGTAATATAACATATTTTGTTTGGCTTATTGGTTTTGTACTAATAGTATATAGTATACATCTAGTGTTTTGTTTGTTCTGATGATTTGGTCATATTATTCATTCTGATGCCTATAGAGGGGTTGCCTCTGTGGGTGTTATCTTTGTTTGAAGCCATACTACTTCATGGATGTCATGTAGTGCTGGTTAGATATGCTCCGATGCTTGATCTGAGTTGAAAAGGGGTAAGGTGGCATCGTGGAGAATGGCTGTATGTGTTTTATTTTCTTTTTTTGCTGGTGATTTGGTGTTGTTGGTTTGGGAATAGTTATGTACTTTTTTGGACTTGTTTGTATGTCAGTCAGGTGCTGGTTGCTTCTCTGGTTGATGTGTTGGTTGCCTGCCCGTATGCGGATGGTGAAGTTTTCTTTGGGTTTGATAGATAAAGTAGCGTGAAAGGTAGTGTTTCAGGAGTATGTTGTATTGATTTCTTGTGTTTATGCTTGGTAAGGACAGCCGGTTGCTAGCTAGGATTTCTTTGTATTTATTGTTTTAATGTAGTTGGGAAAAGCTGGGATGGTGACTAATGTAGTGGCTGGTTCTGTTGGCGATAGTTGTGTGCTTTGACTATTTTCATCTGAATGGCTTGCTCATGGTGTTAAGCTCTCGAGTAGCAGTTGTTTTTAAAAACACTGAAAGAGAAAATCCTTTGAAAAGCCTTACCATTGGTTTCCCACTTCACATATACAAAATAGTCATTTGGATTGAGCTCGAGAGGTTCAATTGTGTTACAAATGACCTGCCAGATGATGAGAAGCTCGCTCACATAAATAAACGTCCAGCTTTGACATTTGACCTTGGACTCTGTCTATTCATGTAGACTTGGAACTTTGAGACGCTGGCAAGAGATGGGTGAAACAGCTGATTACCTAATTCGAGACAGTAACAAGATACTTCATTTTGAATACTTTCTGTTTTTGTCATTCTCTTTGCCATTAGGTATATTCTGTTTATGTCATTTACAAAAAGACATTGTGAATATAATTCATGAATCATCTTTAAGAATTTAATAAATAATATTTAGATGTTTTCAAAAACATGTTTTTGATAGTTAGGATCATGTACACTTGCAATAGCAGTAAAATGCATAAAATATGACTTAGTTGGTCTCAGTTCGATTAGCAGCTCAGACACAAGAAGACCCGAGTAAGGGATGTAGAAGTAATTGGCTGCTATGGGCTCATTTATCCTGGGGATGTGAATAATGGTGGTGTCAATTAGTTGGTTACCACTGTACAAGTGATGGCTTGTCTGACACTGGAAAGGACAGGATGAAGAATGTGCTCATATTATCCCTAGCTGGTGATGATAGCTCTTTTTAACTTATATAAAAGAGAATCCATTTTCATTTGAAGGGTGTAGAATGTCCCTAACTTTGAGATGCTTGTGTCAGCTATCGGGAAAGGATGATAGGGTCTTATCAGAAATGCTATCATTGATTGGTCGCTAGTAGAGGGCACAAATAATGCCATGGTTCCTTGAATGACAGCTCTGCTGGTAAGATGCCATATCCGTGCAGGGGATATCCAGTATAGGGAAATAAATGGGTTCAAGACCAGTAGAAGGAAAGATGATGGTTGGGAATCATGGAGATAAAAAGTATGCAGCAAAAACACATTTTCACAATTTGTGTGACCTTTAACTTTCCACTAATTAACTTTTTGGTGTACAGTTAACTTGTTGTCATTCCACAAACAAACAAACCTAGTTCCTCTCCATTTACTGTTGAAACAGGAATTGAAGTACAATCACTACTTGTTTAGGCTGTAAATTGTTTCCTTTTTCTAATGATTTAACTCTTAATTCTCATCACATATTAAGAAACACTTGGATACAATTAAATGGTAGTTTTCTTACTACACTGCTTATAGACTATTACATATCATTTTGGAATGCATTTTTGTTTCTTATGTATTAAGTCAAAGCATTTTAAATGAGTTGAATGCATCTGTTAGCAGGTCTTACTTTAATACTTTATCTCTGATGTTATGTACTGAAGAAAAAAAAAACACTAAGTGATCCTACATTCTCTTTAACCACACTTATTTACCTAAAATCTACAGTCTTGTGCAAGTGCAATTCATACTGTTTCTCAACTAACTTTATGGATGTTCACTAATGCCACATAATTAAATTATAAGTTTAATATACCACAAGAAAAAGGAAAAACAACTCTTTTAGACACCTTTTTGGTAGTTCTGACATTGCAAAGAAATTACACCCAAAGCAGCTTTTAGTGAACATAGTTTGTTCTTTTCTCCTCTACTGACCAATCATAGATTTACATAGGATCATAGGAAGTTACAAAGCTAATAGCCCTGGGGTCCTTATAAGTCTGGTCATGTTTCACTCTTATTTCTTATTAAATAATAGAGATACAGCCTATATTTTCATGCAGAAAAAGATTAACATTGACTGCTCCTATCTAACAGGACACAGGTGAAACTCCCGGGCTAAATTTGTTGTTTCTCATCCAGTTGTCTAAAGTTATGAGTCATTGAGAATTTCTTTTTGACTTGAATTGAGAATTTCTCCCTGAAGAATGGCGACATTCATGAGATATAAATGTTTCTCTGGGAAATTGTTTTGAGGACGCAGTCTGAGTTGGGGTTCCTAAAGTGAGTGAATTTTGTTCCTTGTAACTTATAGATATGAAGCACTTTTATAAAGGCAGGGTCAGAAATTGCTCTGTAGGTAAGGCACAGGTTGCCTCTAAAAAGTTTATACTGCAAAGAGTACTGTGACAGTAATTTCAGTTTGTTCGTGTATGTCATGTACCTGAATTTCCATATTGAGAGATTTTAATGGTCTCCTCATTTGCTGCAGATGTCTGGTAAGGTACATATCTATGTGAGCATTGTACTCTATTATTGGCATGACGAGAGATGAGTATAGGGGGATTATAATTTTTTTTTTCACTTCCAAAGCAATGCTATTACTTACGAGATGTGTAATGTGAAAGGCCTTCTTTGCCACTCTGGACACAAGATGATCAAAGTAATATTATTTTGACTTTATTTTATATGCAACGTTTAATTTACAGCATGGCTTATGAATATATATAAATGTATGGAGGTTGACCATTAGAATATGAACTACGGTTATGTTGCTCCAGTTGTGCTCCATCCTTTAGATGTTTCACATATTTGATCTTGATTTTTTTTAGTAGAAGTTTTTCAGATTCATCAAATTACTATAAATAATATGAGCAACAGGGATTTTCTACTTTTACTAACAACATGTTTAACTGCTGAATACCATGCTTTTTCATATCCATTTCTTGTTTTATCCTGTTAGTATAAAGTATTCACATTAATTAATGTAAAAATGTTTAATTACTACAAGACGCTGATATGTTGCTAGTACTCAGAAAATGTATAGGACATGATAATCTAGCCGGGTTGTTTATGATTCATAGTTCGATTAAATTCACAAATGTTTTTTTACACCTGCTTATTGCGATAGCAACATTTCACATATTAATAGTAGTATTGCTACAGTTTGGTATTTTTACCTGAAGATAACTTTATTTTTATACAGTAGCTGGTTTAATGTTGCTACTAGATTAAGGGTTAATTTAGGTGATACTATGTCACCTAGATTTGGAATTTTAAACTCCAGAAAGGGTTGGATTGTAAATATTGTTTTACTAATCAGTTATGGTATTATTTGTTTGAAAGTTTTATTGTTGTTCACCACTAATTTGAATAGTAAGTTCTTTCGAAGAGATCTGAAGATGATTATTTCTATTCCAACTGAGAAATCTCATACTAAATTACTAGAAATTAATATAATATTAACACCTGATGGTCATTTCTCTGATTTATTTTGTTTAATCTTAAATGACAGCTATAAAAAGTATTTCCATTAACATTAATGGCTTAAATAATCCAGGTAAGAGAGGTAATTTATTTAGATACCTTAAACTTCTTAAATCTCAACTAATATTTTTACAAGAGACTCACCTACTCTCGGAGGATTTATCTAAACTAAATAATAAATCTTATTCTGTTTTAGTAAGCTCTGAACATATTCAAAAAAGAGAGGAGTAGCCATCTTGTGGAATAACTCACTACCATTACACAAAATAATAGATAGCTATAAAGACAATAAAGGAATGTTTTGTGCTATAACTTTGGAACAAAATAAAAAAATCTATACATTATTTAATATAGATTGGATTCCAGGTACAGGTACTAACATGGTTAAACAACATTTAGATCAAATTGTGCATTTTACAAAAGGAAAATCAATAATAGCAGGGGACTTTAATTGTATATTAGATCATAAAGATTATTCTAATAAAGGTAAAAGGAAGATCTCATCATCAGCTAAGAAATTAAAAGATTTTATTGAAATATTTCTTTTAAAAGATATTAATCATTTTATGACTCCAAATTCATTATTTTATACTTTTTATTCCCACAGACATAATACATGTTCTAGAATTTATACAGTTTTGGTTTCCAATGACCTATTAGATTTTCTATGTAATACAAAAGTAATAACATGCCCTATTTCTGCCCATAATGCTATTATTTTTGATCTCAATATCAACAATATATCTACTTTTCAAATCAAAAGAATACCAGCTTATATTACAAAGTTAAAATAATTTAAAGAATTCATTATAATTGAAATTCAAAATTTTTTACAACTGAATAATTCAAATGACATATCAAAAAATATATATGGGATGCTTTAAAAGCATATCTATATGGAAAAATGATGAGCTGGTATTATAATAAAAAGAAATTATGGGATAAAGAACTTCTTGATATACAACATAAAATAGATAATCTAAAGCTCAATCAAAAAGTAGATACAGATAATATTGATAAACAAATGGAAATAAACTCTCTAAATAATAAATATATTGACATATTAAACCATAAAACAAAAATAATTGCAATAAAATAAAAATTAATTAATTATTCAAATAACCCAAAATCTTTAAAGTTATTGGCTAATAAAACTAAAAGATTAAATAAAATTAATCATATCAAAGAAATATTCTCTCCTCAAAAAAAAAAAAGATGGTAACTAATCTTCACAACATTCTATCGGAATTTAGATTTTTTTTTAACAATATCAACCAAAATTCTAACACAATAGATCCTAAAGAAGATATAAAAACCTTTGTTAGCAAATATACTAATAAAAGACTATCTACTGAACAGAAACGTATTATAGACAAATCTATTTCCTTTAAAGATATTCAAACACAAATTAACAAATTAAAACAAAATAAAGCCCCAGGAAATGATGGCATCATTCCAGAAATGTATACAATATTTCCTAATATGGCACTAAAATTACTTCATGAAGTCTTTAACCTCGCACAAAACTTTATCAAAACACCTCCTTCTTGGAAATACACTTTTATTTCTCCCATATTAAAACCAAACAAAGATCCAACCAAATGTTCCTCATATAGACCCATTTCTTTTCTCAATGTAGACTACAAAATATTCATGTCTATTTATGCTGATAGATTAAAAAAGGTTTACCTAATTTGATTGACATTGATCAAAGAGGATTCATAGTGAATAGGAATTCATATGATAACATAAAAAGAACTTTAATTTTGATTGAATCAGTTAAAAAATTAAATAAAAATTTGACATTGATTAGTTTAGATATTAATAGTTTGCTTGATTCTATTAACTGGAATTATTTATTTATCCTATTAGAAGAACTACATTTTTCTAATAAATTTATAAATCTCATTACTCAGTTATATATAGATAGTCAAGCATACATTAAAATTGGCACAAGTATATCACAAAATACACCATTAATTAAAGGCACTAAACAAGGATGTCTGTTGTCCCCTTTATTATTTACACTAATTATGGAACCATGGGCAAACATAATAAGATGGGATAACAATATAGCAGGTTATAATTTAAATTCCACTTCATTATATAAAATACAATTGTTTGCTGATGACATTCTTCTCACCTTGGCTGATGAAAATACATCTATTCGAGCCCTCTTTAATAACATAAATCTTTTTCAAAGGAAATCTGGTCTAACTTCTAATAATAATAAAACACAAATTCTCTTAATTAGCCCAAAACAATTTAATTTACATGATGATTATAAAAAATATCTAACACAATCCGATCAAATTCTTTATTTAGGCATTTCAATAGCTAAAAATATTAAGGATATCATACAAATTAACTATAACAATTGTCTTACAATAATTGAAAATTTAACAAAGAATTGGAATAGAATACCTTTCTCTATGGATGAAAGACTCACTGTAATTAAAATGATTTTTCGCCCTAAAATTCTTTACATTATTCAATCCATCTCTCTACCTCCCCTGTACTGGATAATTAAAAAAAAAATGCAATTTTTTTTAAAACTATTATGGTTTCCAAATAAATCTAGAATTGCTTTATCTCACCATATGAAAAACTGGGATAATAGAGGTATAGCATTGCCTAATTTAGAATTTTATTCAATTTCATCTATGGTAAAAGTGATTTCACTCTTAATTGATACTAATTATCAAGCTAAATGGAAAAAAAAATGTTTGAAATATTAATGTTGGATACTATAAAAAATAACTCAAAAACTGTTGTTTATAAATAACCCATTAATTTGGGTCCTAAAAGATCAGCTTTCCACCTTTAGTTCCCTAAAATTTAAAAGTAATTATTTAACTCTTTTGTTAAAATCTTTTTAGAAATTTTATATTTAAATATAATGTTTATAGAGAATGGTTATTCCTTCTCTTTCCTATAGCCTACTCAACAGGTATTCTTTTTACCTCTGACTCTAATAAAATGTGTATATTTAAACAGAAAAACTTATTCTTTTGGTATCAATTGATGTCAAATAATGTCTTGAAATCAGTTAATTTACTAGATGTTGAATGCAGATTTGAGTCCCTTTATTGGTTGGAGTTACATGACGGAAGGAATTTTATACAAAATAGAATTGATTTAATGACTTCTTCAGTTAAGAAAGTTATACCAAACTTACTACATTACTTGATTTTATCTCTTCAGAATAATTCTCCTTCCACTAATAAACTCTCGCAAATATATAAAGCTATCAAATCCAATTTAGATGTCTACTCTGACAGTTACTGGAACTTTTTTTTCCATTAATAATTATTTTCCCACAGACAAAGACAAATTCAGTATTTTGAAATCATCTAGTATGACTACTTCCTCGTTAAGATGGAGAATATTTCCCTGGAAATATCTAAATAGATCCTTTATTACTCCTCATACATTGAGTAAAATTGGGAAAAAAAAATAAACTGTTGGAGATGTAATAATAAAGTAAATGCTAATTGTTCTCATATGTTCTATGAGTGTATTGAATTGAAAAAAAAATTGGGATGATATAAATGATTTTATGCAAGATATTTTTACAGACAACTTTACTTTAACTAAATCCTTAATATTAGTTAATACTCCAGTTCCAGCTTGCATTAAGGTATGTGATTACCCTTTGATTTGGTCTATGCTAGCCATAGCAAGAAAAATTATCACTAGAAATTGGAAATTTAATTCCTCTCCATCTTTACAAGAATTTAAAAATCTTCTTAATGATGTCTCTTGTTTGGAAAAACTAACCATCGGGAATATAATTTCTAAAAATATGTCTTCTCTTCACAGTTGGAATAAAATATATGATTTTTTACAAAAGTAGTTCTATATTTTAGAAAATATCATTTACATATTTATAAATTATTTTAAATGTATTGATCTATAATTAACATATTGTATATAGTTATATATTGTTTATTGTTATGTTATTACTTCATGTAAAATTCATTTTATTTTATTTGTTTTTTTAAAAAAAAAGAAAAAAAAGACTTAATTTCATTTAACTTTATTGTATATTAAATTTCTCAAATAAAAATTTTTGAAAAAAAAAATAGGCATGCTTTTCTCTTTCTCTCAGTTATACTTTTTTGCCTTTCATCAAATTTAACTTTAATATCAAGTTTATTTAAGTATGTATATATATATATATATATATATATATATATATATATATATATATATATAGATATTTATATGGATTCCATACATTTGGTTGAATTATACTTAGTTGAAAATGATATCAGACATTGTACTTCACTGAAAGCTCACTTGGTCAAAGTTCATTGGGTTGAAAATGGAATATAGCCCCTGCCCCACTGTAGTGCAACCCTGGAGTGAGAATATTAAATAAGGGGAGGTGTGGGGGGCACAGCCCCCCACAGCAGGGGGTGTGGTGGGTGTAGCTCCCCACATAATTAATGTATTCACTATTATAAGAAGCTATATCCATTAGAAATGCATTTATATATATATATATATATATATATATATATATATATATCTTTCATAAAGACTATTGGCATAATGTGGGGGGCTGTGCCCCCCACACTCCCCCTTATTTAATATTCTCACTCCAGGGTTGCACTGCAGTGGGGCAGGGGCTATATTCCATTTTGGACCAAATGAACTTCGACCAAGTGAGCTTTCAGTAAGTGAGCTTTCAGTGAAGTGAAATGCCTGGAATCATTTTCGACTAAATGTAATTCGACCAATTGTATGGAATCCAGATATATATATATATATATATATATATATATATATATATATATATATATATATATATGGATCTACTTCATATGATCAAAACCTCATGTGATCAACAACCATTTGACTGACACCAAACCATCTAAAACTCAAAATACCTAAAGCTCATATGATCGAAAGTCATAACATCGACACATGAAATCAAAAGCATTATGCCCTTTCCCCACTGTAGTGTGACCCTGGAGAAGGAATAAATAGATATAAATATGGGTTCACTTTAGAAGCTCAAAATACTGAGATATCAAAATTCAGCATTTCAAGCCCATAAAGTGGAATCCTGAAAAAATAGAAACCTCAGAAGCGTGAAATTTAAAACCTCGAATACTGGAGGTCTTGAATTTTGTGCTTCTGAGGTTTTGCTGTGGTTATGGATTCAGGTAAGTGTTGATGTGTTAATGATTTTGGGTAGGGGCTGTGGTGTGTGTTAGTGTGTTTTGTTGCTGTGATGCGTGTGTGCGAGGAGAATGTAGCTTGTGTGGTGGTATTGTGTGTAGTGTGAGCTTGGAGTTAGAATATTTAAGGAAGGGGTGTGTAGGGGGCACAGCCCCATACATGGGGGTGTGCAGGGGGGCTTGCCCCCCTGCTTTTATGTAGTAGAGAGCTTGTGTTTGTGTGTGGGGAGGAAGGTGTATATGTGTGTGTTTGTGTGTGTGTGTGTGTGTGTGTGTGTGTGTGTGTGTGTGTGTGTGTGTGTGTGTGTGTGTGTGTGTGTGTGTGTGTGTGTGTGTGTTTGCGTGTGTGGAGTAGAAGCGCGGAATTCACAATCTCTGGTGTGTGACATTTTGAATTTCACGCTTCTGAGTTTTCTTTGTTTTAAGGTTTCGACTTTATAGCTTTGAAATACTGAATTTCAACATTTCAGTATTTCGAGGATATAATGTGAATCCATATATATATATATATATATATATATATATATATATATATATATATATCTATATATATATATATATATATATATATATATATATATATATATATATATAAAACATTTAACAAAAGCTGGGTACAGAAAATACATAAACCAAAAAGGCAAATAACATGAATACGAATAAAACCAGACAAAGTCAGTTAAAACATTAAAAAGACAGCCAACTAAAAAAAGGATAGTCACCCAAGAATAGATATTAAACTTAGTAAAACTGGATAAGCAAACATTTACAATATAACATTTGACTCAATACTGAAGCAATGCTGGCATATAAATAGTAATAAACAAATGACTGCTGCATGAATGGATAAATGCCATACATATGTATCTTTATGTAGTACAAAGAAAAAGGCATACATTAGGGTATTACATACCTTGCAAAGCACTTCTTCAGAAATTCCAATCACATGACACTATCTTGAGATAGTGAACCCAGCCCAGGTCCAACAGTGTATAACACAGTGCAAGTTTCATTTCACAAAGATATAAGTATTTCATAAACATGAGTATTTCGATGCCTGTAGATTCTGCAGTTAAAATTTCTGGACTCATATGATCACTGGCTGTCTACTTAAGACATCTTACCAAATATATTGGGAAGTGACTGAAACCATATATTAATGGCAGTGAAGCTACCTCTTAGTACAAGAAATGTGGGCAAAGACAAAAATAATGGGGGAAACAAAGGCCCAAATTCAGGAATGGATTTTAAATATAGCTCTAATAATCTTAGGAATTTGTTAGAATAGCAGGTTTTGCATTAGCATGCATTTTCTGAAGCATATGAAACCTGAAACTGAAATGTCTGTCATTATTTAATGACTTCAGCCTTCAACGGTTTGTCAGACAAGCACACATTTATGAAGAAAAAAACAAAATATGAGGCAAAAATCTATGAAAATCTGTACAGATGAAGTATAAAGTGAACTCAACATCCAAGGTATACCTTTATAAAATAAATAAAAAAAAAAAATAAAAGATCACAAGGGCCATCTTTTGGGTCTACTCAGGCTACAAGACAATATTCAAAATATTCAGTCACCTCAGAAACATTGTGACAAATTGCTGACAATCACAATCCATACATGTGGAGGAATATACTAAAGGTGGATTACATGTTGCTAAAGGCCTACATAAACCACAAACTAATCAATATCCGTCTCATGGGTAAAACAACACACCATTACAGTACCAATTATATAAGGTGACTTCAGCATATCATGGATAAAAATCCCTTACTAGTGAAGGAACCTGTAAAAATACCACATTTCAATATAAACATTTAATTGCTGAACTTACTAGAAATCTAGACATGATCACATATCAGGGGAAGCCAAAAGAGTAGACTGGAACTACCCAGATATCCACTCAGCTTTACTAACTAAATGCTGTCTCACTTGCTTTACACATGGCCACACAGCTACATACACGGAAATTGAAATACAAGAAATAATTCTTAACAGTATAAAAATGGAACAAATTGGCAACTACCTAAAACTTATAGTATAGCCACCTATAGACACGCAGTATTCTACAGATGCTTGCTTATTACACTTCTAACATGGTGGTTTCAGTCAAATAATTTTGAGTAAAGACTAAATCACTACACGGAAATACATGGCTAAATGTAGATGGGTATGGGTAGTGAAAGACATAAAGTTTATGGAAAGAAAAGAAAAGAATAAATATATTTACTCCTGCCCAATGGCAGCTGGTGACTTCAAACCAAAGGGGGGCTGCAGGAGACAGCTGAATGGGTGAGGCCAATGGGAAGGGGTCTGGCCAACTAGAAAGGGGCAAAGCCATGCTTAAAACCACAAAAACTTGGACTTTAATTAAATACGCTGCCCTGGGTGCCAAACCATCATTATGAGAGTCCAATCATGACAAAATGAAGCGTAGAAGAAAAAAAAAATATTTCAATGCATTAGCTACATGACAGCTTACTTAATATCTAGACTGAAACAAAAAGGTTGTGAGGCATGAAAAAATAAATTTCTTTTTAAATACATTATTGGAATGCCAGTCAAAATCAAGTGTAAAAAAAACAAGCAGCACTCAACTCAAACCACCTCTCCTTGCACTGCAGTTGTAATTATAATTTATATATATATATTCAGCTTTATAAAAGTACCAAGTAACATGCTAAAAGTAGCAGTATCTGTGATACCCCCACTTGTAAAAATGTTTCATATCCAAAAAGATCTGCTGCCTGACAATAACTATCTACTTGTTTCATGGGGACAACATGATCAAAGAAAAAAATGAACAACAAACAAGAAACAAGCTTAAGATAAATTGCTTAAAGGATTACTAAACATGTTATGGACCACACATGCTAGATTGGCAATCTGTTTAGTTTACGGGTAAAGCCTGCAAAGATGACTGCAAGTCTCCAACAAATGTAATGAGCTTCTGAAAATACTGTAATCCTGTCCTTTATTACAAATACATCCATATGCATTTCAATACCTAAGGCTTACAGGGTTATCTAGTTATGTAAATATTCCCTGCATGGCAACAGCAAAAAGGCTTTCAGTGTTGGTAATTCTTTAACAGTATGCTTATAAAAGATTACTTGCATCTTACAACCTCAGACAAGCTTACCTGATGGTCATTAAAGCATTGCTACTTAAACAGAGCAACAAGGACTGCAACAACAACATGCATTTTCTGAATAAGAAGCATAAATCAACTGCATAAAAATATGACAGAAAAACAGAACATTCTGCAAAATCAGTAGTGAGAAAAATCCACTGTAGTACTTGTGTCTACCTTGGATGGGGGGATACTCTGCACACTTGCACTTATAACTGCTCCTTCCCTTGCTCAGACACATTCAGAGTCACTACATGGGGTAGTGGGGTGCAACAAGTACATCACAATTTGAAATGTCTCTGGCTGACAGTGATGGCCCTGACACATTTGTCATATCTCTCAACTTCAGAGGAAGAAATCTGGAACAAGACATAAACAGAAGTGGGACAAAGGCCCAAAGATACAGACAATGTTTTAAATATTGCTCTTATAAACTTAGAAAGATAATAGAATAGTACGTCTTGCATTAGTATGAATTTTCTGAAGGGTATGAAATCTGAAACTCAAATGTCTGTCATTATTTTCTAACGTCAATCTTTAATGATTTGCCACTAATTTGCCAGAAAACTACAATTTCATGAAAAACAGACCAAAAATGTGATGCAAAAATATAAAATAGCCACACAATACAGCTGGGAACCTGTCAAAGAAGGGACGCTTTTGTTTAATATTAGTACTGTTAAGTTGAGCAGCTGAGAAAATACAAGAATCTACATGCATTTCTGAAATGGCATTTCTGGCACTTGCTCACTAAAGCAATTATATAAGTCAGCACTAAAAAAATTAAAAGCACTACACCCTCACAAACTCCCCTTGAGTACCTTGTTCCCCGTTGGCCCTTTTTTTCAATTATAAAGGAATTCCCAATACTATTCTAGCATGTCCAAAGGTCAGTTGTCAATCTCCTCTCCGGTCCAGCTGGTGAATCTGGGAATCTTGAGGCAATGTTACAACTGCCTCATGTACACAGAAAACCCTCTCCTCCTCCCAACAAATTCCAACACATGTGAGAGATGCAACCATATAGCCAAATTGGAGGCTAAGCTCTCTCAACTCAGTACTGGCGTAACCAGTCAGGAGGAGAAGGAAGCCACACTCACTACAATTCCAGTCTCACATAGACCTAGCACGACAGCAAACCAAACACATAAACACACAAAAACATACTCGGAGGCTCTAAATAAAAATCTGCCTAAGCAGCAGAAAGCAGACACCCAAGCAACCGCTACCCCAAAACAAAACACGTGCAACACATAGCTCACAAAGCCAGTGTGCCGAACAGTCACAACCCTTAAGGCTAAACAACACACCTGATACACTTGTAATAGGTGACTCTATCGTCAGGCACACTGACGTTCCGCTCACCAGGCTAAACAAGGGGAAGGTCACGGTGAGCTGCCTGTTGGGCGCTAGGATCTGCCACATAACACAAGCACTCAGGTCACTCCAAGGCAAGTACAAATATGACTCGGTCATTGTCCATGCTGGTGTGAATGATCTGAGACGTACCTCCCTGGACTACATGAAAAGAGACATAGAGGAGCTCTCTGAGCATGTAGCCCAGGCCGGTATGACCCTGACCTTGAGTAGCATCTTACCCTCACCAAGAATGATGCCACAATATGAAGACAAGATGATCAATTTCAACAATTGGCTTAAGTATTGGTGTCATTCAAAGGGGATCCAATGCCTGTCAGCCTGGGATGACATGCTCGACAAGCCACGATGCTTCACTAGGGACGGCTTGCACCTGTCACCCCTGGGCTTTCAGATATTGGCAAAGGCTCTTGCTTCCCCCATAGTGCCTTTTTAGGCAAAGCTCAAAAGACAAACCCACCTCCATAGGTATCACAAGGGATAAGAAACTAAGAGTAATGCTACTCAATGCCAGAAGTCTAAACCTCAAGATGCATGCACTCAAAACAGTCCTTAGCATGGAGAACATCAATATCTGTGCAGTAAGAGAAACCTGGTTCAAGGCTCCCAAGAGCAGCCCAGCACTACCAGGTTATACCTCAAACCATGCTTTTCGGCCCCAAAACTTGGACCGAACCACAAAAGGAGGGGGAGTATCAATATTCGTCAAACATACCCACACCTCCAGGTTGGTGGCACAGCACGAAGCATCAGAGACTATCCATGTGCAACTAACAGTGGGTAAAACTGCCTTCCAGTTTATAGCCTGCTACAGACCACCCTCCCAAACCCAGGAACCCCACTCGGCCTTCCTGAGAGCACTGGAAAATATGAAGGTCTCTCCAAACACCATTATATTGGGCGACTTCAACTACTCAAACATAGACTGGGAGCATTACTCTAGCACCAATGCCCTAGCCCAAAGGTTCCTAGAATTTATAAACTCAAATGCTATGGAACAACTTGTTACCACTCCCACAAGAGGGGAAAACATACTGGACCTGATCATCACCAACATGGGGACTCTATGCTCCAGACCAGAAGTGTATCCCTCACTGGTAAGATCAGACCATAAACTAATCTCACTGGATATTCACATCCCGACCCCACCCCCTGCCCAGAAAACCACAGTGAAAAACTTCTCTAAAGCAAATTTCACACTCCTCAAAACCGAGGTGGAATCCTTCAAAGCCCCCGAGCCTGTGGAAAATACGGCCCAGACCGCAGAATCCTTTATAAACGCATTCTATGAACACCTTCAGGAATGCATGGATCATGCAATCCCAAATAAAACCAAGAACCAATCCTCCAAAGGCAGACGTCCTGTCTGGTGGACCCCAGCCATAAACAAACTATATAATAGAAGGAGGAAGCTACTACATGATAGAGCAAAATCCCAAAAAGGGAAGGCATCTCTGATCAGTATTAGCTAAAAACTATGGGCACTCATAAAATCATCTAAGGCCAGCTTCGAGAGAAATATTGCACAGGGCACTAAGGGTAATCACAAGGCTTTCTTTAGTTATGTTAGGGACCTGGGTGGGAATTCCCAGATATGCTCAGAATTACTCCAAAATGACAAAAAATACATCGAACCCACAGACATTGCCAACATCCTACCTGACAGGTTCAGCGCAAACTTCTCCCCCCCCTTCCCCTCCAAAAGGGCAAATATCTATCCCAGCAGAGTGCTGCCCCCCTGACATCTCAGATGCTCAGGTAAGAGCCACCCACTCCAAAGCAAAAAACACAGCATCAATGGGACCAGACGATTTCCCGGGCTGCATCCTACATGGACTCCAAGAAGAGCTAAACCCAAACATAAAACTACTGTTCAGTCTCAGCCTTACTACAGGATATGTACCCAAAGAGTAGCGTACAGCAACAGTGGTCCCTCTCCACAAAGGTGGTGCCTCAATGGATCCTTGAAACTATTGCCCCATAAGCCTGACTAGCTTGGTCTGCAAAGCTATGGAAAGGATCATCATGGACCTCATAAATAAAGATATCGGGGACCTACAGACACTGGATTCTACCCAGTTTGGCTTTGTTAAGGGAAGATCCTGTCTCTTAAACCTGGTTGATTTATTTGAAACAGTCACCAAGGCCATTGATGAGGGGAAGGTGGCCCACACAGCCTACCTGGACCTCGCAAAAGCCTTCGATACAATACCCCACTCGGGCATTATAGGTAAGCTCACCAGCTTAAATATAAACCCCTATGTCACTAGATGGGTTGCAAACTGGCTCAAAGACAGAACCCACATGGTTAGAATTGCTGGAGCCATGTCAGACTCCAAACCAGTTATAAGTGGCATCCCACAAGGCATAGTCCTGGGACCTCTCTTGTTCAGTGTATATTTCTCTGAGGTACAGACCAACATGGAAGGACTTTGGCTGACCAAGTTCGCAGATGACTGCAAACTGGGTGCCATAATCGACTCTCCAGCTGACACAAGCATCTTCCAAAAGGGCCTCATAGAAACAGACAACTGGTGCCAGAGCCATTGCCTCAAGCTAAATGCCAAAACATGTATAGTCATCCCCTTTGGCAAAAACAAAGTGCCCACAAATTACCACATAGGTGGTAATCCATTAAGTACAGAAGTAATTAGGGACCTAAGTTGATAGCAATCTCTCATTTGACAACCACGTGGCCAAAGTGGTTAGAAAAACATTTTATATAGCCCACCTAATCATGAAGGGATTCACATCTAGATCAGGGGAGGTCATCGTGCCTCTTTACTCATCCCTCATCAGGCTCATAATTGAGTACAATACCCCTTGTGGGATGTACCTTACCAGACACCTGCAGCAACTGGAAAGACCCCAAAAGTACCTCACCAAGAGGATCAAAGGGCTCAAACAGATGCCATATGCTGCCCAGTTAAAGAAACTCCAGCTCTACTCAGTGGCGTACCGCCTGCTCAGAGGCGATCTGTGCCTGACGTATAAAGCCATGTCCAACCCGCAATTAATGGACATGCTGCACCTCATAAAATCCAAATCCCATCGAGCTACGCACTCGAGAGACTTGAACCTCAGCACTGAAATAAATAGGACATGCTGGAGGGACAGATTCATAACCCAGAGGCTCCCTTCACTCTGGAATAAAATCCCAGTCCAGGTTAGGCAGAGTCCCTCATTGACTCTCTTCAAAAGGAATCTTGATGAGTGGATGGGCGATCGTAGGTTTACCCCGGGTATCACTTCTGTGTCACTGTTAGACAGAGGCACAGTATACTAACCTCGAAAAAGGGCATAGCAAAATTAATTTAAAATGGGTGACGAAAGCCAAACACACTCTGGCTAGGCTTATAAATGCCCTAGGGCAGATAGCCTAGTATGAACCTATGAACCTAAATAAAAGTAATCTATAACTGTGATCATTACAATTTTTTTATTAATTGTAAACTCTCCATGTTTTCTTCCAAAATTGCCATTTTGCAGAGGGATTATTAGGGTGACCGAGCAACATTTTGAGCCAAAATTGGGGACAGTTGAGATGTTAGATATTCCTAATTCTATAAAGCAATTTATATGCATGTACCTCTCAACCTCTTAATGCAGGAAATCTGGACAAGGCCAAATATATTGGGGGAACATATAAACAGTACTAAAAATTGCTCTGGTATAAATTTAGACAGTTGATAGAATAACAGATTTTGCTTTAGCATGCATTTTTCTGAAGGGTATGAAGTCTGAAACTCAATGTCTGTAATTATTTAATTCATTCCTAAATGATTTGTCAGAAAACCACAAATTTTATGAGGAACAAACCAAAAATAAGAAGCAAAAATCTATTCATTCTGTGAAAATCTGGACAGTTGAGGGGTATAGTTCAGCCCAGGCTGTCTTTGAGTTTGCCGCCCTTCCCCCCTCACGAAATCATGTTCGAATGGGCCCTCCCCCTGCAGCCATTCCAATGTCCCATTACTTGGCTATTTTGTTCCATTTACCATAAACACTGTAATATGCATACTGCTTTACCTTTACAATGATTTGGATTTCATTTAAACATTTTATTTTTCATTTTACAGGAGAAACACTAACAGACATTTGCTAAGCAAAGTAATGCAGTCTCACAATGAAAATAGACTTAGCATTAAAACTTCTCTGCCCTTGAAACTCACATTCATTGAAACAGCATTGAAACCCACATTGAAAGAAAATACATCTGGCCAGTGGCAGATAAAGATTAACTTTGGGCTGTTTTCAAATTGTAGGCCCCTTGCACATGAAACATACATATGTTCTTTGATACACCTTCCGGATTGTATTAAATTATATTGTATAATATAGTGCAGTTGTTAGAGGGTGTTTTACATTTATTGTTTTGAACATTTTCCAGTAACAATGAAACAAAATGCATGCAACAGTAATGACAAAACTGCCCAATTCAAAACATTTCCATCATAAAAGTCTACTCAAACTTCTACAATCCACCAGTATCAGTAAATATGCACAATCTCTGCAGAAGGAAAAGTCATCTAAATAATTCCACATTAAAGAGCTCTGTAACTAATCAAGAGGTTGCTGCTAGCAAACAACTTTATATTTCATTGTTTCATCTACAAATAAAATGCCTGTTGCACTTGAGGA
Source organism: Protopterus annectens (assembly GCF_019279795.1). Lineage (NCBI taxonomy): Eukaryota > Metazoa > Chordata > Ceratodontiformes > Protopteridae > Protopterus > Protopterus annectens. The sequence goes on along the minus strand of NC_056734.1, from coordinate 30,367,769 downwards.
ATAAATTGCCTATGTTACATTAAAAATGATAAGCTAGTAATATTGCAATAGAGACTGGATGGCAAACAGATAACAGGTTCATAGTTGATAGGTATCTCTGCCAAAGAGGACATTCTCAGGACTGTAGCATCCATCCCCTTTAAAAGGGCAACACAGTACAGTAATGCATCTGCATACTGTAGGAGTAGAACCCACAACATGCTGCATCAAAAGTAAGTATATTACCTGTTGTGCAATTAACAATGTAAGCAGATTTAGTATAAGCAGCACTAAACTTCTCTTCCCCTTAAGCTTTCAGCTCCTTGTAAAATCCACACGACACTCAACTGTATCTCTCAACTTTGCACCACAAGAAATCTGGAAAAAGTCCACACTTGTTGTAGGGGGGCAAAAGCCCAAAAACCAGGGACACATTTTAAACATTGCTTGTATAATCTTGGAAAGTTGCTAGAATAAAATGCTGTGTTACCACCATGCATTTCCCTATCAAGTCTTGAACCCATGGCCCTGTACACTAAAGTCAGATCAACATACCACTATGCCAAATTAACTTTTTTGTGAAAAACAGGAAGACTGAAACTTAAATGGCTATCATTTAGTGAATTCAGTTCTCACCATAGCTCTCAACCTCTTAGCACAAAACACCTGGATAAAGCCAATAATGGGGGAATACAGCCCCCACACATATTCAGTGAATTCAGTTCTCACCATAGCTCTCAACCTCTTAACACAAAAAATCTGGACAAAACCAATAATTGGGGAATACAGCCCCCAAAATAGGGACATATTTTAAATATTAATCTTATAAACTTAGAAAATTGCTAGAATAAAAGTGTTTGTGTTACCATGCACTTTCTGAAGAATATGAAGTTTGAAATTCAAATGTCTGTCATTATTTAGTTAATTCAAAATCGAAAAAATGACAGATTTTTGTGATTAACAGAACAGAACAAAATATGAGGCAAAATCTAAACAATTGTCACAAGTGGTGGTGGGAAGGGAATTCAGGCTCCTGCTACCTGCATCCAAGGTATGGGGTTTGATCCTGAGTTATTCTTTCTAGCCGCCAGGTATAGGTATATTTAACTGAGGCCTTACACACACACACACACACACACACACACACACACACACACACACACACACACACACACACTAGCTGAGTTTGGAGTCCATATATTTCAGCAACTTCAAAGTCCCAGCCATCCAAGCTCCATTCAAATACAAAAGTCAGTCCTGCCACTCAAGCTCCATTGAAATTCAATCCACATTGCAATCCTGCAAGAGCAGCTATAATTGCAGTCTGATCCCCTTCCAGTCTATGCAGTTGTAACCACTTACACTTCTGGGGCATCTGTAGTCTGATGGCTTTGTGGAGTTTGGGAATGCCGAGCATGCATGTGCAGAGTTCTGGGACTTGCTAATTATTTTTTAGTTTGTTTTTCTTTTCTTTTAACAGCTGGAGGGACTGCAGTCTTGCAGTTAAATAACATGAGCTACCACTGCTCTTGCATTTAGAAAAAGATTGCCATACATCTGTCCAAAATAAATGTATTAACAACCCATTACATTTCAGCAAAGATATAAAACTCATCTAGCAGCTCAAAACAAGCTAAACACAAACAAACCCAAGTTTACTCATCTGGGGTCTTCAGTTACTATTCTTCAAACAAGACTAAAATACTGTTATGGGTCTGCATCCAGTGATAAAAGACTTCTTCTAGCATATGTTGAACTGGTAGCATTATATTTGCCTTATCCATAACTCCAATATTAAATTGAAGTTTTCAGAAGAACATCATGCCACAAATATGAATAACATAAAATACCTCCATCCTAAAAAAGTAAAACTTCAAAAGTTTAAAACTATTGATAAATTATCTATCAATAACTAAATATATTCATCCTATTTACTAAACAGTTAGAGAAGGAGGTACAGGTGTGAACTAACAAAATGACACTTGCATGTTGCAACACTGTATAGTTTTTGGGAACCAACACAGCTTTAGGGAAAGACATGGGCGTGACTTAATCATTATCAAGCTAAATGAGACAACAAATACTTGGATTATGGTAATTGTGCTGCAGCAATATGCCTTGACTTCTCCAACCTCTTTGGCAACATATATCATCTTTTTCTACAGACAAGGTAATACTTAGAATATTCTGATTATCTTCATAGTCAGGGTACTTATTTACCTTTTTTGATTCAACAAAAACAGCAGGTTGGCAGAAATCTGCCAGTGAGCCCAGTTAAGTAAATACTAGGGAAATGCATGGCTCTAAATTTCTTCCATTTTCATAAACTGTAAGAATGAAAATATATAAACTATAAGTATCTTTTAATACACAGATGAATCTATCTTTATATACTATGCAAAATACACGTGATATTTTTCCAAGTTCTTCAAACTGATTTTAATACACTTTGGCAATGTCTACTTGATATCAGACTAGTAAAGACTGCAGAATAATCTTTGGGTCATGTGGGCCTTACAAATATATATTGCAGTTTATTTACCTTACCTGAAGTTCATGGGTTCATATTAGACAATCAGTTCAGAAGGCCATTCAAAGAGTAGCCACTGAAAATCATAGAGTTTTCTCCCAGTATTGATGAGGTTCTAAAAGCACAGTCTGGGGACTGACTTTATAGATCTGCTCATCAAGGCTGTTTTTAAACTGATCTAGGGAGCTACTTTGATTTACAATGACTGGAAGTTTGATCTATAGGTAGTGAATCTACTGGGAGAAATATTTATCCTAGCAAGAGGTTCTGTTAATATTTCAATTTAGGTTTAACTCCTTAAGTACACAGTTGGGTACTTCCAATTTTTTAAAGATTTTAGAAATCAAGCAGGATTGAGTGTTTCATAGCCCTGTAGGAAGAGGTGGCAATGTATACATTTACATCAAATCAAGTAAAATAATAAGGCTCCTAGTTACATTGGCTATGTTAAGGAACTCACATACAGAATAGTCATGGTCTGGAATCACTGTGTGCTTTTTTTTATGCAAAACAATATGTTTGGCTAGATGATTGTCAGTGTGGGCATTATATTTTATTATGAACATGATTAATGAGGAATTGAGGGGAACAATAATTTAATTGGATATGCCTTTAAGTAATTACTCTGGCAAAGTGCAGATGCTCCCTAAGAATAGTTATTAAATGGTGGTCAAATGGGACATCATTGCTTATGAATGTGTTAAGGTCCATAATAACAGTATCAGCTTTTAAGGATTTATCATTTATGAGGTAATTACAGGGTTGTTTCTTTTTTTATGCTGAGCTTAAACTCATGGTGATGGTACCAGCTACTGATGTGGTTTAGGTTCTCTTGCAAGCTATGGACAGTAGGAAAGTAAAAGACAGGGTCAGTTATGCATTAATCAGCAAACCTTGTCAGCCATAGGGCATTTGTGTTTGTTTGGACATTGGAAAAGTACACACCGACATACAACATGAAGCCCTCTGTCACCTAGATGTCAAGTCTCTTGGAGGAAAGTGTGCCACCAACCCTCACTGTGTGGGTTCTATCCCTGAGACAATTAGCTATTTAGAGGTCTATAATCAACTGTGGAGTTTTTGATAACATCAGATTGGGGATTAATATCAAAGATCCGTTAGATACAGACAGACATTGTTAAACAACTTGGCTTATCAAGTGCTTCTGTCACCCAATCCAACATGTCACTCAGATTTAGCAGACAGGGCCTTCTGTTTACATGAGGCAAGTTATACACCCTTGGGACACTTTATGGTGCATATTGAAAAAAATGGCTAGTTCTATCCATATAGGCATAATGTCTAAATAGGGCAAACTAAAACTCTTTGTGCGGTTTAACATGACAGCTGTCAGAAGAGGCAAAGAAAAAAAAATCAGAATAGTAGTACCTCAGACTAACCTGCCATCTAGTCTATGTGACAAACTGACTGGCAATATTACATGGAGCAGCAGATATTGTAAAGGCATGCATTACTTTGAAGGACTTAATGTAAACAGCTTGACTAATGATCATATAAATGGCCTTAACTTCCTAATGCAACTAGCCAGACATGAACTGATAGGAAACTTGTATCACGTAAGTGCATGTTCATGTGCTTTGCCCGTCCAACTAGTTCACTGTATTTTGTTTACTTACTTACTTACTTACCGGTCATGAAAACAAGAACTTTTCATTCTCTTGCCACCATGTCTCTCTCCCTCTCCCTCTCTCCCTCTCTGTATATATATATATATATATATATATATATATAGAAGTTTGCATCTTGTATATACTGCAGGAATGGCTGCACTCTTAGATCTCCTCCTCATATGTTTTTTAATTAAAATCACCCAATATTGCAACATCTGCAAAACAGGTGAAATGATCTGCATCAACATAAACTGAGATAAAATCTTTTTTTGTACATGGGGTATGTCAGTGGGTAAACTTTTTTTTCTTCTTTTTATATAGGTGCATGTGTACTGTTCCCAAAGCACAATAAGAAGAGAAGAATCAGTGAAGAAGACACCAAGCAGAAGAAGACTTCAGAAGTGAGTGACTATCTGAGTTTTTACAAAAAGGACTATCACACATGGTGGCACATAAGAAAGGAAAGGAATGCAATACAGTAATGGAATACAAAGGAATGTTATCACACAGAAAATGTGAAAAATGTTTATGGATATTACTGGGCTGCCAATAGTTAGAACAGATGGTGGTACAAAAAAATGTAAATTCACGTTGGCAGAAGGGGGCAGCTGAGTTTTAAAGCAGCACTGATGAATTTAGCATAACAAAAGATTATAGACCGACTGCTTTATTTGACAAGAGTGCAGGTCTATGATATGAAATCATAGTGGGGGCATGTGATAGATTCTCAGATGAAACATGGGACAACTGCAAAACAGAACTGGGTATTTAATACCATTTACTCAAAGACTTGTGCAGCATTCTAATGTTTGACAGGTCATATCAAGATGATTCAATAATATGGATCTGGTTTTATTTTTAGGATTATTTAACAATACCAGAAGTGCTTATGTTCCCAAAGCTTCTTTTTTCAGTTTACACTTAGGAAATTTTAGTAATGCTGCTGTACAAAGCACAGTAATAGAAACTATATTCCTAACTTAATAGGCAGCAGGGTAAAATTACCTGAACTCTCAGCAACCTGACTGCCTTTCATTATTCCTGCATCTGTATTTTGGCTGTTGCTTTCTTACAAATATTGTATTTACTGCTGGTCTATGCAGCAGTATCATACAGGTTTTCTATACTTTGCTAAATATTCTCTCCTCATATTCACATCAAGCCAAAATGTTCATAGGTAGGTACTAGGCTACTGGCCCTGGGGCCTATAAAAGTCTAGTTAAAAAGGTATCCTGGCTTTCGCCACCCAAGAAAATTATTTTCCCGTGCCCCTGTTGAGAAGAGCCACATAAATGATCCCCAGGTTGAATTTCCTGTTTCCCATCCAATCATCAAGATTTTTCTTGAAGAGTGCTAATGAGGAGCTTTGTTTGATATAGATAGGTAGTTTGTTCCAGAGTATGGGAAGTCTCTGGGACAGGAATCTATCCCTCCAGCATGTTCTGTTTATTGTGTTGACAAGGTTTAGGTCCTTAGAGTGTGTGACTTTATTCCTGTACTATCCACAACACATTTTTCTTGATAGCAGTTAGTATATCTAGTATGCCCTTTATGGAAGCAATCATTTCTGACAAGGTGAGTCTTACTGTGAAAATATTGTACAGCTCTGGGGTATTATGAGGTCAGATGTCCCAGGCAGAGGAATTATCCATCCCACATTATTATGCCTAGCAAATGGGATGTCTTGCTATTTGGTTTGTATTTCTTTTATGATTAGTATATACATGTTTTTTGTATTTTTGATTTAAAATAGTTCCTCAGCTCTGTGTTTTATAATTGCTGTGGGACTCCTGTTGGAGGAGGTATTTTGTATAAAAAATGTACAAATATACATGGAGTGTATATATACACACACAGTAAGAGTTTTATATATATACATATATATATATATATATCTATATATATATATATATATATCTATATATATATATATATATATATATATATATATATATACATTGCCAGACATAGAAGCCAAGAGACAGTTTTCACACATATGTAGAAACTCAGATACACACCTATACATATAATCACCCATATAGATGGACAGGCACATAGAGAAATGCAGACACAGACACACAAGCACACACTTAGTTTCATATATACACTGACAGGCACAAAAGCATAGTACAGTCTCCCACACATATGCAGAAACCCAGATACAAACCTGCACATATATACACCCATGCAGAGGCACAAGCAAGCATGGACACAGAGACAAAGAGACACGCACAACTGTAACACAGACACACACACACACACACACACACACACACACACACACACACACACACACACACACACACACACACACACACACTCACACACACACACACACACACACACACACAAACACACATATATACCCAGTAGTACACCCACTTTCATGAATATCAACACTTCAAACATCTCAAAGTGATCACATGAAGGAAAAATTTACATACAGTACAAAGCAATGTGTTTCCTACCCACACGTACCTCTCAGGTGTCCATGATTTTGTACAATGCTCTCAGATTTTGACTTATAGTTTTGTTCTGTCTCTTGAAAAATTGTTTCTTTTTGGTAAGTCTTCTAGGACTAAATCAGGCAATAAGACAAATAATATAATTATTATAGTTTCTTACTTTTTATTGTGCAGGAATCGCATGTTGATGCAAAACCTCTTACAATACAGCTGTCTTCCTATTACTGTTAGCTTTATCCAGAAATCTTAAACAAATAAGTTTAGAGGTAAGCACATGCCTCCAGCTCCCTCCCTCTTATGCACACACAGATCCTTCTAATGCAGTTAAGTATATTATTTTTTTCTTGCACTCATTAAACATAATTTTTAAGCACTGTGGATAGTGAGGGGACAAGTAAAACAGAAGCCACTTGTAGCAATGGACAACATGGTGCCCATTTGCTTTCAGTCTATGCTTCACATCAGCTTAATAAGCTGCCTAGAAGCCATGGGCTTGACACTGGGCTCTCTTCATGCATTAATAAACTGCTGGAGAACATCTGTTCTGCAGTAGGGTATTGAGATTAATCCATGTCCATTTTATAATAAACTGCTGGAGAACATTTGTTCTGCAGTAGGGTATTGAGATTAATCCATGTCTATTTTATAATAAACTGTTGAAGAACATCTGTTCTGCAGTAGGGTATTGAGATTAATCCATGTCCATTTTATAATAAACTGTTGAAGAACATCTGTTCTGCAGTAGGGTATTGAGATTAATCCATGTCCATTTTATAATAAATTGGGTATTGAGATTAATCCATGTCCATTTTATAATAAACTATTGAAGAGCATATGTTTTGCAGTAGGCTACTGAGTTTAATCCATGTCCATTTTATGTGCATTTAACATTATACTATACCTCCTTCCCTGCCTTCCTCATCACCTCTGATCCATCTATAACATAGTGTCTTGAATACCTATCTGGATTCCATCTCCATCACACAGTTTAATAGTTTACAACTTTCTTTCTATTTTTCTTTCTCTGTGATATACTTTCTGAATTTCAGGGCATAGATGGGTCCTATACTTTACTATGCCTCTTTGTTTTTCTTCTGTTCTTCAACTTCAAGATGACTCCTTCATATCTTCTTGGCATGATCTAGGCACTAATATCATATCCCCCGTCTTGTCTCAGATGAGATCTCTTAAACTTCCCATGTCTGGATATATCTCTTCGCCTTCATCCCATGAGTCTTTGTTGTGCCTTTCCACTGGATTTCCTTCCAGTTATCAGATATCTCTTTACTTATGTAACCTACAGAACTGCATGCAATACTGAAGTTATTCACAAAGAGTGGACTGAATATGGCAATGCAGAGAAGCATAGCAATTCTTCACTTCTGGACTATGTCCACTTTTAGTCTGCTCCTGGTAACCTAATCTCTGCAGAATCACCATGCACAGATCCTTTTCTTGTTCTGCTATCACTTCCACTCTCCACAATTGCATACATCTTAAATTTCACTGATTTTGAAGAACATCCCTGATTTTGCCTCATTTTTGCCCTGTCCTTCATGAAATTTTAGATTTTCTGGGAAATCACTAAAGACTACAGTCAGTCAATAATGCAATTTTTTAGACTTGCATACTTTATATAGTTTAGAACATGCTGATGCAAAACTAATCACTCTATTAACTTTTTACGTGAATCAGAATAATATTTATTATTCTTGGTTTTGTCCAGAATTCCTGAGCAAAGACATTGAGATGTGTGTCCAGCTAACACTTCACACCAGGGAGTTGTATCCAAAGTACAGTACTTTGAATCTATTTACTTTTAGTGATTTGGGCTGCCACCTTTCTTCTCACTTGATGACCCTTTGTAAATCCTTCTGTAGCCACATTGCATGCTCTGCTACTGCTGTATCTGTTTATGTACCATTAGTAATACGAGTAATCATGCTGAGTAATTCATCAGGTTTGTCTGGTACTGAAAACATGACAAACTCTGTGATACTCAAACATATGTTTTCATATTTGTTGTTACCATCCCTGTCAGAACATCTGACTGTGTCCTACCAGGTAACTGTGCAACAGCCTTGTCTTGATCATATACCAACCCAAAAGTTTTATCAGTCTTTTGTGCGTGACCAAGTCAAAGGCCTCAATGAACCCCAGATAGACTATGGTTACTCTGTCAAGTTCCTCTGTAGCTAAATTAAAAAAAAAAAACAGATCAGTCCTCATTGCCAGGTTCTTCTGATTATGAATCCATATTGGTTTCTGTCCCAGAGGTTATTGTCCTTAAAAGATGGTACCAGCCTTCCTCTCAGGACTATCTCCATGTGCTTATAGGCCTGTTAGTTCCCTTTTCTTCCCACATTTGTTCAATGGTGCCACATTTCCTGTCTTGTGTTCCAGAGACACGTATGTACCAATGAATAGTACGCTGAGAATTTCTATTAGGGTGGTCATCCTGAGCAATGGACAGATCTAACAGTTCTCATGGATATAGTTCTTCTAAAATTTTAAATGGAAATTTATGACTGACTTTATTAAAGTCTTTAGACATATCACTGGGGAAAGTAAGAATGTAAGTTTTTATTTTGAAATGTATATCGTTAATAAATCAGGTGCTAATGTTTGGACTTGGGGTTTTCTATATCAAGTAAAACTAGACTTTAAAAAAGCAAACATTTTAGGAACTGATAACTTTAATCTGATATTTAGAATAGCTGCAAAGGTTTTACATCAGTGAAACCCCATCTTTGAATATGCAAAAATAAATAAATAATAGAGTAGAAAGCTTAGAGGTAAGTAACTTATGAAATTTAGCCAAAAGTATCTTAGACTAAATAGATTCATTACCTTTAAGATGATTTATTGCAAAAGACTTTAAACAAAGTTCTCTCGTAGAGCTAATCTTTGTTGGCTATTTTATACTGTGAGGATGAAGGTGATTAGCACTGACATCAGGAATTATTTTTTCCTTTGTGAAAGAACTATTCATTGTTTAAATGTCTTCAGTTAGCTGTATTCTAGTGTGAGTTTCTTCAAAGGAAGACACTGTATCTGAACCCAGAGAAAGCTAAAATATATGTTGTACAGGATATATCAGCAACATTTCAGGGCTTTGTTCTTCTGTAGTCTAAAAGTAAGAAGAAATACATTTAAAATGACAAAACGTCAATTTCCAGAAAAGACACCAACCAGGAATAAAGTTGAGCGCCTTTGTCCTTCTTTATTTAATTTAGGAACTTCCTCAGAACAGAAACATTTCACAGTTCCTGGAAATACATACTGGGTGGGATTCAATAAACTCTGTGTAGGTTCCACCTAGAGCCTACATGGTGTGCTTTCCCATGTGCAATACTGCTCATTGCTCGGCATCACGCTATTAATATTAATGATGCATGGTGCAAGTAAGAAATGTTTCCCAGCTTGCACTGGTGTTGCTGGTGGCAAAACTGGTGCATTGAATATGGATCATAACCTTTTAGTGCAAGAAATGTGGTCAAACACCAAACTAGTGGGGGGGGGGGCAGCATGCATTTTCTGAAGGATATGAAGTATGAAACAGAAATATAAGTAATTATATATTAACTTCAATCATCAATGATTTCCCAATAAACCACACATTTTACAAGGAACAGGCCAAAAAATGATGCAAATATCTTTTGTGTTTTAATTTCTTTCTTTCTATTTTTTTTTTGGGTCCAGTGTTTGCACTATGCATCGCTTGGCATAAACATGTTTAGCTGTGCTCACCTGGTTTGCACAGAAGTGGACAAACTGGAGGACTGGACCACCCAGGTTGTAGACAGGACACAGACAGCCACACATATAAACTGGATGCAGTCAATTAATAATACTTTTCATCACAAAAACATAATAAGCAGTGTTGCGCTAAAATTAACAGTGAAAACCTTACAATAACCATTAAGACAGCAGATATCATCTCACTAATCCCATGGCAGCAGGTGTTAAGTGTAGGTGGAGTGCAGATGGTCTGAGGTTCTAACACAGTGTGTGCAAAATTTGTTTTACTGTTGAGAGATTGCAGATTATAACAATGAAGTGCAACACACAACTGTTTCTTAAACCTTCTTGTGGTAATAGCTGTATATTTGACTAGCACATTTACACAAGTACCTGTATATCTAATATACCTAATAATGTAGAAATAGCATTGTTTGCCACTGTTGTGCATTGTTTACCATCAGGCAAACACAATGCCTACTAGTATGTACCCTTGCCTACTGTGTTTGCCCAGTGGTAAGCTGGATGCAATGTTTTCAAATGTTGCAAAACCAAAATGTGTGCACAGTGTGAGACATCTGATAGGTTGGAAAACATCAGCTCATCATGCTCATTATACATTGAACTTGAACTAGAGCTGGCATGTTAGGAGGTGCAGTGTTGGGGTGTTCATGAGTCCAAAATTTTTGTTGGACTCCTAGTTAAGAAGCATGGGCCCCAGTTGCTGCAGTGGGAATATAACTCTGAAGCCTGGAATAGTGTTGCCAGGGCTTTAACCACTGCTACAGGTATCCCCTGCACTCATGAGCAATGCAAACATCACTTTGATGACATCCAGAAGAGGAATCAGGATACCCTTTACCTTTGGATCAGGGAATTTCATACAGGGGACATCCCATAGATGTGTAAGTATTAAATTCAGTGAGTAGTTGTAAGAGATAATTTATTTTATTATTATTTATTTTATTTTACATGTGTTTACCGGGATAGTCCGACTGGATACATGTCCATTTTCAGCTGATGCCCAGGGAGAAAAGCTCCAAAAAGACATTCAGCAAACTGTTACATTTTTACAGTTTAAAACACAAAATAAAACACAAATAAAAGGATTTTTACACAGATGTAAACAACACAAAAACAGATACACAAACAAATTATTACATTTTTACTCAGATGGAAAATTCTAGACAGTGTTTTTAAGAATGATAGGGTATTGAATGCCTAGTAGGCTAACCTGGTAGTAGATCCAAGAAAATCATAGGATTTATAAGTTAAGAAACAATAAAGTGTAGGCAGAAGTCCTCCATGTGCACATGAGTGATGGTTAGAGTTAGTCTGGATTAGGACAAGGACATAGCCATTGTTTTTTAAAGTACTGAATCAGACTTTTCTTGAATTGAGATAGAGAGGGTTCAGATGTAAGATTAGCAGGAACAGAATTCCAAGTTTTGCCAACAGAGTTAGCAAATAGAGATTTACCAGCTGTGTTGTTGAAATTTGAGAGTTTGAACTAGTAGTCTTTCAGATGAACGAAGTGTGCTAAGGTTACTGTAGGGGGTGATGAGATTTTTAAGTACGGGTGTGTTATCTGGTTGGTACAGGATCTTGTGTGCAACTATTAGTTGGTTAACCTGAAGTAGGTTAGGCAGTTCAAGCCATCCTAGTAGATTTAGGTCATGACAGTGATGAGTTCTGTAGGCTGCATCGGTAGTAAATCTAGCAATGCAATTGTAGCTGCTAGAAAGTTTATTAAGGTCAGTTTTGCTGAGGTTTGTAAATAGTGAGGTAGCATAGAGGAGGGTGGAGAGTAGATGTGTGCGAGCAATTACAGTTCTGGCTAATGTCGTTAGGAAGGGCTTGATCCTATATAGTGAGCCAAGTTTTTTATTAACTGTTTTAATAGTTTTATTAATATACAGATCAAACTTAAGGTTATTATCTAATATGACTCTTAACAGTTTGGTTGAGGAATCTGGGGAAATAATGATGCTGTTGTTGGATTTTAATGTAGAGGTTATAGGGGCAGACCTGTGAGTGGGGGAGAAAAGCAGCAGTTTGGTTTTATTAGGATTTAACATGAGATGACAGTTAAGGAGCCAATCTTCAATTGTGTTAAAAGTTTTTTGGAATGGAATCTGCAACTCTGTAGGTGAAGTGTCAGACCATACTACAGTGGAGTCATCTGCATATTGAATGACTGTTGCATTTGCGATGACCTTATACAAATCATTAATGAAAATGGAAAATAATAGTGAACCTAGTATGGAGCCTTGGGGTACTCCAACGGTGATGGGTAAAAGGGTGGATAGTTTGTTCTGCCATAGGCAGGGCCAGCCTTAGCTGAAATTACACCCTAGGCGAAGTAGTACTCCAGTGCCCTTTAAGCTCCACCCACATCATACTCATGAAACACCCCTATAGGCCACACCCACACATAGGTCACTCCAAGAAAGCCACTCAAGTATTTCCTTCAGTTATTTAAATGCACAGGAAGAAAGGATACCTTGTAACATGGTTAAACTGCAAGTGAAGGACAGTGTTTTTTTTTTTTAATAAACCTGCTGTATCTGTTGCTCCTTCACACATTTTACAGTAAAAGTCATGTCCTCAGAAAATAGAAGCCCATGTGCCTTCTTTCAAAGGGATTCTTAAGTTAATCTAAACAGTTTAATTTACTTTGGGTAGGCGAGCGAGCCTTGCAGCTCAGTGAAAGTAGAATAGCAACCTTTCCCTTCCCTGTGTGCAGTAGCTTAAGCTAGAACAGCAGAAACACAGATAGCCATTTGCTAAATTATACAGTCTCACAATGAAAACAGACTTAGCATGAGCAGTAAACTTCTCTGCCATTGAAATGGCATGAAAACTCACATGCATAGAAAATGCATCTGGCCAGTGGAGGATTAAGTTTATCTTTAGGCCGTTTTCAAAATAAACTCCTTGCACACATTTTAGGGCAATGCATACATTTGTTCTTTTATTCACCTTCCTGATTGTATTAAATTATATTCCTTGTATAATACAGCACCACTTGTTAGAATGTGTTTTAAATTTGTAGTTTTAAACATTCTTTCAATAAGCAATGAAACAAAGTATAAACCAATGACAAAACTACTCATTTCAGAAAATTTCAACCATAAAATGCAACCCAGATTTCTGTCATTACAATCCACCAATATCACTCGATACACAATCTCTACAGAAGTAAAATCAGAATAATTCCACATTAAAAGAAATCTGTAACTAATGAAGTGGTTGCTACTGGCAAACAACTTTACACTTCAATGTTTCATCTACAAATTCAGTGTCTGTTGCCCTTGAATTAATCTATATTACATTAAAAAATTGGTAAACTGGTAATATTGCAATAGGAAAAGACTAAAGCCGACAAGTTCATAGTTACTAGGCATCTTAAACAAAGGAGGAGACACTCTGGAGTGTAGAATCCTATTCATCCTTATAATACACCAAATAATCTGCAATCTTATGGGCACTGCAAAATCAGCACTTCATTTACATGACATGGGAGTAGAATCCATAGCCTTCTGCACCAAAGGCAATTATGCTACTAACACTGCTTTCAAATTCTACAATATGCCATTTGATAAAACAGTTGCACATTGAGAATGGACTTAGCATGAGCAGCAGTAAACTTTCCTTTGAAACGTAATCCCTTGAAAATACACCGAAACTCAATCCCTTGAAAATGCACTGAAAACTCCATTCCCTGAAAAATGCACTGAAACACAAACTCATTTTTCTCAGCATTCTGGTAGGTGGCCTAGAGCAGTGGTTCCCAAACCTTTATGGACCAGGACCCACTTTTGAAAATGGTAATTTTCATGACCCAGTACTCACATCAGCATGTGTAGCACTCATGGTCCTCCTTAAAAGAAAGGATGCCGGCACCACTGAGTGTTTTTCTGGGATTTAAAGAGGCCATGTAAACTACTCTCATACTTTATTAGTAAAGCTGAGCCAAATCATGGTCAAATGGGACCCTAGGCAGGGTAATAGACTGAGGCCTCCCGAGCAGCCCCTCTTGCAGTGGCCCCCCTCCCCAGCCATACCAGTTTTCCCTTACTTGGCTATTTCTCCCCAGTTACCATGAACACTGTTCAAACCTGTCAGTGTGTATACTGTTAAGTATTTCTACTATGATTAGATATTGAAATAAAATGCACAAATGCCAATAGCCATTTGCTAAACAGTACAGCCTCACAATGAAATCAGACTTAGCATGAGCAGTAAACTTCCCTGTCATTGAAACTCTTTCAATGAAACAGCATTAAAACCTACATTCAAATAAAATGCATCTGGAAAGTAGAGAATTAAGTTTACCTTTGGGCTGTTTTCAAACTATAGGCTCCTTGAACACATTTTTATAGCCATGCATGCACGTATGTGTTCTTTGATTCACCTTCCTGATTGTAATAAATTATATTCCTTGTATAATACAGTACCAGTTTGTTAGTATGTTTTTAATTTGTAATTCTGAACATTTTTCCAGCAAGCAATGAGACAAAATGCATGACCCAATAATGACATAACTGCTCATTTCAGAACATTTTAATGCTAAAAGGCCACTCAAACTTCTGTCATTGCAATCACCAGTATAAAATCGGGTTCCTATCACAAAATAAAATATTAAGAACACCAAATACTGGAAGGACAAACTTGATAGTTCAAAAGTTGAGAATGTCGAAGCCACAGAAACCCGAATTCTTTCCCAGGGAAAGAATTTGGTTGGCCATTTCTGAGACTTCGGCATTTTCGGACCGGGTCAAGGTAAGTGTATGAACGGGTAGTGATGGACTTTAGGGTTAGTGCATGGGTCAGGTAAGTGTGCAATAGTGATGGAATTTAGGGTTAGGGAGCGGGTCAGGTAAGTGTGTGATAGTGATGGACTTTAGGGTTAGGGCTGGGTTAAGGATAGTGCATAGATAGTAGTGTATGTTAGGTTTAGTGTAGGTTTTGAAGGTGTTTGGTGTGATTGTGTTATGTGGGTGTTTTTCGGAACAGCAATTTTTTTTCCCTGGGAAAAAATTCACTGTTTTGAAGTTTTGATGTTATCCAAATTCGATCTTCCTAGTTCAAACTTATGGTGTTTGACATTTTTGAAGTTCGATTTCGTGATATAGACCCTAAAATCAATAAGCACAATCTCAGCAGAAGTAAAACTCATCTGAATAATTCTACATTAAAGAGATTTGTAAATATTGAAGAGGTTGTTACTGGCAAACAACTTTACATTTCAGTGCTTCATCTACAAATTCAGTGCCTGCTGCCCTTGAAGTAATTGTCTACTCTACATTAAAAAACTGGTAAGCTGGTAATATTGCAATATAGAATGACTGAGAAACAGACAACTAGGCATCTTATACAAAAGAGGACACTCAGGAATGCAGAACCCCTATCCCCCTTAAAATGTACCAAATAATCGGCAACCAAGGCATTAGATACCACGCCTGCATACTTCTCAACCTCGTGGCACTAGAAAGCTGGACAAAGCCTAAAATAGTGTGGGGAGGAAATTAAAATATTGATCTTAAAGACTTAGAACAACAGCATTTGTCTTAGCATGCATTTCCTAAAGGAAATGAAGGCTAAAACTCAAATATATGACATTTAGTTATTTCAATCCTCAGTGATTTACCAGAAAATCATACATTTTATGAGGAATAGAGCACACATATGAGGCAAAAATCTGGACAGCTGAGATGTATGCATACCTCTCAACCTCAGTGGGAAAAATCTGGATAAAGCCTAAAATAACTTGGATGCAATGGCCAAAAAAAAAATAGGGATAGTTTTAAGCATTGTTCTTTTTAACTTAGAAAGTTGCTAGAATGACACTTATTAAAAAAAAACTCATTATTAGTTTACTGGAAGATGTATTGTGTTATAAAATTTTGACTACCCTTTAAAAGCACAGCACGTGACAAATTTTATAGGCACAATAAAACATTGTAAAGCGTATAGAGACTAGATATTGATACACTTATGGAGCTGAAATGAACAACACATGCCTTCATGGCTTGTAGAGCTATTTAGTGATTTCAGTCCTCCCTGATTTGCCAGAAAAACACAAATTATGAGAAACAGACAAACTATAATGCTAAATCTGGACACTTGAGAGGGACCTCATATTTTTGGTCTGTTTTGGTTTTCTGGCAAATTACTGGCAAATCTTTCAAGACTGAAGTTAGAAAATAATGACAGAGATTTGAGTTTCAGACTTCATACGGTGCAGAAAATTCAGCACTAATGCAAAACTTGCTATTCTATCAACTGTCTAAGTTTTTAAGAGCAATATTTAAAAAAGTGTCCCTAATTTAGAGCCTTTATCCCACTTATTTATGGTTTTGTCCAGATTTCGGGCTCTAAGAGGTTGAGAGGTATCAGGTATGAGACACACACACACACACACACACACACACACACACACACACACACACACACACACACACACACACACACACACACACACACACCTACTCTCTCACATAGCAATACACATCTTCTCTTTCATACAGCAACTAACGACTAGTTTAAATTCCACACACTCCAACTCTGCTCTCATACAACACACAGGCACACACTTTTCTCTCTCATACAGAAATGAGCAAAACCACTAGTTTAAATTATGCACACACACCATTTGTCTGTTCTGCCACAGCATCAGCAGCCCATGCATGCAGTGACTCTCTTACAAAGCAACACACACACGTACACACGCTGACTCTCTTGCACAGCAACACAAAGACTGTCTCTTTAAAAGGAATGAATGGCTAGTTTAAATTCCATACACGCACCTACTCTCACACATTAACACACATACTTTATATCTCATACAAACAGAACAATGAATTTAAATTCCATACACATACATACCCACACACATTCTCTCTCATACAAAAATGAAGAGTTTTAATTACACATAGAGACACACATACACTTACCTTCTTAAGTCCAACAGCCACACGCAAAGACACACACTTAATTGTTCTCTTGAACTGCTGGGTTAAATTCCACACGGAACTGCAGAATGCATTTGGATGATGTTGGCATTATGACGCACGCAAGTTTATCCTTAAAGGAGAAGACTCTCGCAACGCAAAGTAAACATTTTTTAAGTTTCCTGGCTAACCTGCAGCAGCCTTAAGTGGGAGGGTGCTCGCCTCCCAACCTCCACCATCTGCACTTCGCCCTCCACTCTCTGATTGTAGCGCCAAGAAGAGCGCAAACTTTATATTAATTAAAATAAATAAATAGATAATGCACCCTTTACGAGGCCAACCTGTATGATGCCCTAGGCGGTCGCCTAGTTCACCTATGCCTATGTCCGGCCATGGCCATAGGACAGCCTGTTGTCTACCACTGAGATATGATTGAAACCATTGGATGGCCTGGTCCTCTAGAGAGATGGATTTCAAAGTGTTTATGAGTATTTGGTGGTTTACCATATCAAATGCTTTTGAAAGATTGAGAAAGATAGCAGAGGAAAGTTTATTATTGTTTTGATGTTAGTTAATGAGGTTAGAGAAGGAGAGGAGGGATGAAGTTGTACTATGGAATGGTCTAAACCCATGCAGTGTGTTGTCTAGAAGATTATTATGTGTAAGATAGTTGGTTGTGGATGCATTTTTCCATAATTTTAGATAAGGGTGACAGAATAGATATGGGTCTATAGTTTGAAAGTTCAGTAGAGCTGCCCCTTTTGAGGAGTGGGATGACATGGGATATCTTCCAGATAGAGGGAATGGATGCTTCAGTTATAGTTCTATTGATCAGGATAGTAATGGGGTATGCAATGGCATCTGCAGCTTTTTGTAGATATTCTGCAGGACAGAGATCAGTCAACAGGGTAGTAGGCTTTAGTTTTTTAAGTAATTGTTGTACCAAAGATGTGCAAGCTGGCTTGAAGTTAAAGGGGATTTGGGAGCAGGGTGTATTGGCTGGAGAATATGGGCATCCTGGGGATAATTGGTTAGCTAGGTTCTGGATGGTTGTTGCAAAGAAGCTGTTAAAGGTATTGGCAATTTCTGCTGGGGGGGGGGGGGTTTGGTTAGAATCCAAGGGGGTAGGAGTGGAAGACTGTCCTGGACTAAGGAGTTTGTTTATACCTACCCAAAATGTTGTGGCTTGTTTTGGTGTTTTTCTTGTAGATGGCAGTAATAGTTTTTCTTGTCTAATGTGGTAGATTTTTTTGTTTCATGTTTTAGCTATCTGTATCTAAGTTGATCTATGGGTTTTTTTGTGGTCCTTGAAGTGGCCCAAGCCCTATTTCTAAGTAACATTTTATGTTATTTTATGTTAAAAGCTGATTATAGTCAAGACTGGTATTCATAATGATATTCTGGTCTGTTTTTTCAACAGCTGCTGCAGAGCGAGCCTCGAATGTTAGGTCCCATGCTGCATGTTTAGTAAGGATGCAAGAAGCATGCAGTATGTATGCATCAGAACAGTACTGTCTAAATGGTATTTTAATAATAATAATTGTATAGTAGTTTTGTAGCATTAAAAGTTAGGGACCACTTAGTTAGTATTTAATACAGTTGTATCAAACTGAGCATGCATATCCCAACTGTAAAAAGAAACTATACATTCTTTAGTCTGTAGCACAAAGCAATGGTGCCATATTCTCAAATAACAGTGAACATGCATCTCTAAACTGTAGAATGAAAGTATGCATGTAGTAGTCTGTAGGACAAAAGAACAGTACAGTATTTGGGAGTAGTCTTTGGTTGTGACTTCAAAAAACACACTTCCCAAATATACTATACTGTTGGGGTTTCATCATTATTGGAATGTAACTTCATACCTCTATACCAGTGGCGCAAATAACTTTCTGTAATCAGTATAATTGGAGCATGCATATGTGCAATACAGGCACACATCCAGGATTGGTGGCTAAAATCTGTACTGTAGTGTGCCTCTGTTATAAACTGGGTAGTCTTAAAAGTAAGGAAAAAACTTGCTTGTTTTTCCCACAGCACAGCAGGATAGGACTGTCCCACAGGATCCCCTGCCCCCACTCCACTGACTACAGCAATGCTGCCCAGCACATCTGGTGCAGAATCTGGTAGCATCCCCTCTGCCAACCCTGCACCATCCAGCCCTTCAGGTAACTCTGCCCCAGAGGATAAGCCTGTGGCTCCTTCCAGGAGCTGTGGTGGAGGTGGTGAGTTTATCACCAATGGCGAACTGCCAAAGAAGGTGCATAGGAAAGTGCACCACACTTTCAGTGCATGTCTAACCCAGATGGAGCACCTGCTTTCAATCCTCATGCAGAGCACTTGTAGAAGGCATAGACATCGGATACTACAGTCAGTGGTGCAGTGAGGTGACAGTGATGACAGTCCACTGGATGAGGACTAGATTCTCACTGTCAACCACCTCGACAAGCATGGGACCAGGACTTCCCACCCTCTCCCCAACCATGGTGTTCATCCACCTCATGTATCCTTCACCATCCCTATCTCTTGCCTTGTTTGTCTTGTCTGCCTGCAATTGCTTCCTCACCTGCCCAACCTACCTCATCCAGATATTCGGCTGAACGGGAATGGATCAAAATAATGCCCTCACAGAAAACAAACCACTCTGGTGGGCATCAAGCATACACAACAAGAGAAAGAACGTAGTATCTAAGAACAAGAGGTAACTGACTCAGTTGAGAAAGGATACCCTCCACAACCTAAATAAGGAAATTAGCTATATATGAACCTTAATTCACATCCCTAGCTAAAGATAATCAGGAGGCATTTTTTAGCTACATCAGATATCTAAAAGTGAAGGGCCAGCTTTGTGCTAAACTACTAGTGGATGGTACCACTCATATTGACTCTGAGAACATTGCCAACCTGCTACCAGACAGTTTGGGGCAAACTTTAACCCCTGTCCCCAACAGACATAGCCCAAAGCATACTTGTCCTAGTAACTGACAATGAACCTAAAGTGATGTTTGCCTGGGCTCCAAGCCAGTGTCTGATCCTGCCCTTGTGGGATGATTGTAGATGCAATAATCTGATATAGCTGATTACATAATCATTGTCTGTTGAGCATGTGGTGGTACATCAGCATTGTCTGTTGAGAATGTGGTGATAACAGTGCCCCACATCCTGGTGTAAAAAGGTCTCTGTAATGTCAAGTAACATCACACACACACACACACACACACACACACACACACACACACACACACACACACACACACACACGCACACACGCACACAGTTGACTGCAGTGAGAACAGAACACCTACCTAAGTATACAGACCCCAGAACTCAGTACTTTAAACAAGTGCCACAGCACAAGTCTGACTTTTACATTGCTGTGGGTGAGCTTATGGTAGCTGACATCAGCAGACCATGTGGGTGACAACAGGTTGCGATGCTGGCACATGCACATTGATTCATAGGTTCATATAAGGCCAGTAGCCTAACTGTAGAGTATGTCCTAGGTGTCTAGAAGCCTAACTGCATAAAAATACAAGCACTTGTATTGAGCATAGTTGGTTGTTTGAGTTTATCAGAGCAAGGTTGTCAGCTCTTCCAACTGTCTCTGTCCATAAAGGTGCACAAAACATTATATATTACACTTTGTAGTGTGGTTGATATATGTATATAAAAATACTGAGCCTCCAGGGTTGTATTGCTTGGAGGAGGGCATCACATGTATGTATTGTGAATATATGACGTGCTGAAAATGTGCCCTGAATTTGCAATGTTTCCACATGTAGTTTTACATCATACAAAGGAAATGGACAATAAACACCAATAAGAAAGCATCATACATACAGTTATATAGTGCAGTGAGCAGGGGATTTGTGCAATGATTAACAAAGTATACATACACGCTAGTTACATCTATTTGACCTAAGGTAAACAGTGTCCAAACAAGAGCCTCATTGCTAACATCTGCCAAACAGAATGCAATTACATGTATAGGTGGTTGTGTATCTGTTTTTGGAAAAAGGTAAAGACACGCCAGTTCAGATAGCAGGAATACATTTACAGCACTATAGTAGACAGTATACCCACAGTCATACATTTGCTCATAAATGTAATAATACATAGATTACTCTAGCAGTAAAAGTAATACTTTTTTGAAATATGCTGTTTATGAACCTAAGGCCATGTGTACATTAGTCCTACACTTACACTTGTTGCCACAAGAATGCTGAGAAAACAGTTTTCTGTGTTGCACTTCATTGCTGTAAACTGCAGTGTCACAGCAGGAAAACAAAGATTCCACACTCTGTACTAGAAGCCAGTACCATCTGTACTCCAGGCTGGGTTTTTTTATGATGGCCAACGACATTAATTGAATGTAACCAGTTACCATTTTTGGCTGTCTGCTTCATAGGTGGTCCACCGTGGTTTGTGTAAAATCAATAAACACAGCCATTACCCACTTATGCTATTTGCATTATGTGGCACATCACACAAAAAGGGCAATGAAAAAGGAGAGGAATAAGAATGAAAACCTCAGCAATGGACAAATATGAGTAAAATAAATGTCTGCTTTCACATGTTAAATCCACCCCTATTTAGTTCATTACTGTACCAAGTTAAGATACACAAGGATATGCCATAATATTATTACATAATACATTCTAGTTTCAGGACTTACTTGCAAATGCAGCAGTTGAGACAATTTTATTTCAGGCCTAAAATTTCCTTGTGTCTACTCCCATGGGATGGAAGTACATAGGAAAACCAGAATGCAGGCTAAATGGATGCTTTAGAGATTTTTGAATAGCTCCACCATACTGAAATCACCTGCTTATAGTGTAAGTATCAGCTATGAAAAACATCTGCTACTTTACTGAATATATGAACTCTGTTAGTGCCCATTGGTGCATGATGAGCACCTATATGCCGCCTGGTGCCCTGATGCTGTGAGCACCAATGCTGAAATAAGGTAAACACAAGAGAACTTATTTCTTTTGTCCATGCCTGCTATATCACACAAACATGCAGCTCAAAAAGTAGAGGGAAGGTTGCAGACCTTGTAGTAGAACTCAGGATCTTCTATACTTTAGCCCTAGACATACAGATGCTGCTACAGGAACAGTTATGCAACATACCTCCTGAAACCTGCCATTCATTCCTCCATTTTCCATGGTTGTGCTAAGTGTTGCATCGTGCAAACAAGGACAAAAATTAAAAAAAATAATTTTAAATTAATGCAGACAGATGTGATATATTTTAACAAACAGTAAAGAGTATGATGCTGAACTTGTGAATTGCGCACTGTTTGCATACACTTTTACACTTCATAGACCTACATGTACACCTCTGTAAGTGTAAGCTGACAAAACCCTGATATCATCATTCACTGTTGACATGCATTCAACATGAGCACTGTGGAAGTGCCTACACGAAGTGAACATCCCTACACAGTTACAAGTTTTTGGGATTCAACAATTCTAATGAGTTTGGACCTCATTTGCATCTTCACCATGTTGACAGCCCTGAATTTACACAGTTGGTAACCACGTAGGCATGGGAACTGAAGGGGAGCTCAAAGTTGTACAGTCAAGGTAGGGTGTCACTCAGGTGTACATATGTGTATACAGGAATTTAGGTTTGGGATTCCATATTTCATGTGGTTTACACTTTTAGCTGTCTACATTACTTACAATCACATTTTTCATTTGGGGAGGTGCAAAACAACATTTAAGACACGGCACTTAATAAGGACTTCTTGCTATTTTTAATATACTTTCTGGCATCCAACATGTCTGGGAATGTCATAATGTGTGTGGGGTCACATGTTATGCTGTGTTCTATTCAAGTGTATGGAAAATTACTTGCTCTAGTTTCTCTGTAGGCTCCTGTAATTGATAAACTTTCACATACATGGCCAACACAAACACGGAATGTCTACACAGTTACTTTGCAGCTTGTTGAATCATTCCACTGTGTTGATTTCCTTCATTAGAATACAATTTTGCTACTTATGCTGTAATCTTCATGCCACAAAAGTTTCCATGTTTGCCTGTGAGTGCGTGTAGCTGCACAGATTTTACTGAATCTAGACCTTTTCACTGTGCACAGATGTTCAGAATTATCATGTGTGCTTTATTGTCTCCACATATCATGTGATCCCAGAACCACCAATCAACTAACAATTAATGTTAGACAAGGAGGTGATCTGAACACTGTTTTAGAATGTAAAGAAGCAAAGTGCCAGCTAAAGCTGTCAGCAGATAAGCCACCAGGTCTAAATGAACTCTAACATTAAGTGCTTCTTCACATTGAACTCTATATAAATTTTTATGTTAAACATTTTGTATTGGTGTCTTATAGTATTGCAGTTTAATTTTTAAGAAATAACATTTTTATAGTTATATTATTTGTAATTGTCAGTTGACTGGTGATTGTGTGATCACATAATATGTGTGAGATACTATTTATTTCTGGAAACGGTGGAATGTTTCTGTTCTGAGGAAGTTCATAAATTAAATAAAGAGGGACAAAAACATTCTGCTTTACCCTGGTCGGTGTCTTTTCTGGCAATTGATGCTTCATCATTTTTAGTTTTTTTCTATTGTAGTGTCACATTTTGCCAATCATCTTTTTTTGTTTTTATTTGGTTCAGTTGTCTGGGCACTCGGCATTTAGCCATGGAAGACAGAATCCAACCAAGTAACACCAGTTTACATAATTCTGGTATATTTTAGGAGAATGCTGATTTGAAGATTACAGATCATCCTAGTCTAGGAGATGTTTGGTGCTAACACAGTTGTTTTCAGAACTAGAGGCTAAAACACAGACAATGTTTAACTGTTTAGTTAAAGCAGTTTTGAAAGTTCCCGCTTCTGGTCTACATCTGGATTTCATTAGTGACATATTTTTGGATGGATCAAATGCCACATTAGTGGCCACAGTCAGTCTCTAGTAATTCAGTGATTGGCAGTTGTGTCAATGCTTTTTCCAGTGGAAATCTGCAAAAAAAATCACATGGTGTATGACAGTATCAAGGAATGTTGAGAAAGCATGTAAGTTAAACATATTCATTTGTGAGTCAAGGCTTTTAAAGCTTAAAGCCCTGGAATATGAGGTACTCTATTTAGAACATTATATACAAATCAGGCAGTTGCCTATGAGATTGCGACTGTATATATTTTCAAATAGCATTCAACATAATAAAGATCTCTGTGACTTATTTAATGCTACAGGTTTTGCAGTACTAAAATTGTTGACAGTGCATTACAAAAGTAAAATTCATGAGCTTAAAAGTGAAATAGAAAGTCTAGATACTAGTGTCAGAAATAATCACTTTTTTTAGCGAATATGAACATTTGACTGATAAGATGGCACTGAGATTGAATCAGCAAGTTGCAAATTATTCATAAAAAAGAAAAAAGGCTTGCCAGAAATATTGAAAGTTATAAAAGCAACACAGCTTAAAAGTAATATTAAAGTTAGTAGTGTTGTTGAAGAAGTTTTTTCTTTTGAAAGTGGCATGGACAATATGAATGGGGAGAAATCCCCCCCCCCCCCCACTCCCGCTTAGGTGTTTTAGAGTAGCAAGTCAACAGCAGCAAGTTTCTACCAATTCCTGTGAGAAAGATTTTTATTTTCATCACCAGTTTGATCCTTCCCCTTTTCAGTATCATCAGCAGAAGGGTAAATGGACATTTTCAATCAGCAGAGACAAATGCAAAGAGAAAGGACACAGGAGAGGGAAGAGGAACTGAATAATCAATGCCCTGTTTCAAAATATAAGTAATATTGAATTAAATAATGAACACTATTCTGTTCTTGGTAAAGCCTTTACTTTCTTTCTTACATCAAGGGCTGACTTAGTTTCACTCTTAATTGATTTTAAGAAAATTGTAAGAAAACTTAATTTGAAATATATTTTCAGAGGTATAAGTTAGTTTAACAATGACGATACAAATCTTTTTCTTAAGAGAAGTACATTTAATCCAGTCTTGCATAACACCTTAGCAGTATTTCGTGATGCATGTGAAATTGATTTTAGAGAATTATTAAGAAATAAACCTGTTATTAAGAAATTTAATTTAACCCATTAAGAAATTAATGCATTGAATGACTTACAGGTTAATAAAGCCCTTATAATAATGAAAGCTGATAAAAGCAGCAGAATAGTTGTAATGGATGCTGAAGCTTATAACAGACATATGCGAATGTTACTAGGTGATACTGACTGCTAACAGATAGAACATAAAGTAATAGTAAAGCATTATACCTTTGTTGACAATAACTTGAAATCAGTGGTACATTAAATTTTCTTTATTTGAACTTTTCATTAATGAATATCCTAGACTTGGTAAGATTTTTGGTCTTTCAAAAATTCACAAAGTTGATGAAGCACTTTCAGTTAGACCTATAGTGGCAGCACGTTATGTTGAAACTAAAACTACAGTGGACTTTCCCAGTCATCAAATGTCAATAAATAAATAAATAAATAAATAGTAGTGTATTTAGACACCGTTTTGAATCCTCTTGTACAAAAGTCACAATTTTATATGCAAGATTCTTGGAGTTGTTTAGAATTGTTAAGACAATATGATTTTACTGATTTTGAAACAGTAATGGTGCCTATTGCTTTAGTATCATTATACACTTCAATTCCACAGGATACTGGACTGGAATATGTAAGGTTATATCTTAGTAACTTCACAATTTGACAATGCTTTTATTAATATGATTTGTTTGTTACTCAACCTTGTGTTAGAAAATATTTTTCAGTTTTCAGGACAAGATTTATCAACAGCATAAAAGTGTAGCTATGGAAATCAGAATGGCCCCAGTATTTGCTAATTTAGCAATGAGCTAGTAAGAGCAGTTAGTCCTGGAGAAACATCCTTTGTTTACATATGTTAGTTTTTATAGGAGATAAGCTACCCTAAAAATTATACACCAATAACTTGCATTCCGATGATGTATAAATTATACATGGGAATCAATGCCAACAGTTTATAGCCATTTAGAAGAAAATTCAATTATGGCAGTAGAACAAAAGGGCAATAAAAAATGTCATATGGAACAAAGGATCATTTGTTGTTAAATGAAGTCATAGTGGAAAACTGTAAAAAGGAGAAGAATCTAATACGGCATGGGTTGACTACAAAAAATCATTTGATAGTATCCCACATTCATGGATAAAGGAGTGTTTAAAAACATATAAGATACATCCTACACTGATCAACTACATTGCAGTGACCATGAAACAGTAGCAGACCATGTTGCAATTAAGCCATGATAAAGGAAAAATTATTATCTCATGGATAAAAATTCAAAGGGGGATATTCCAGGGTGACTGTCTTTCACTGCTGCTATTCTGCCTTGCCCTTAACTCATTAAGCTATCTGCTTAACAGCTTAGCCGATGACTATAATTTGGCTCCTAGAAAACAACAAAGTGTAATGACTTCTCATCTTCTCTTTGTCGATGATTTAAAACTGTATAGCTCATCAGATGAGGAATTGAAAGTACAACTGTAAGTTGTCCAAACTTTTTCAGATGATATAAAAATGTCATTTGGTCTTGATAAATGTGCCAAAGCAACCATTAAAGCAGGAAAGCTGCAGCACCAGGAAAACATCAATTTGGGACAAGAATGGGATATAAAAACTTGAGCAAGAGGGAGTATATCAATATTTTGAAAGTGATGAAGGATCAACAATAAAACATGAAAGAAATGCGAATAAAACTTAGTAGGGAATACTTTAGAAGACTTAAATTAATCCTAAAAACAGCGTAGACATATAAGAACAAAATCCAAGCTATAAACCAATTTGTTCTTCCTGTCCTAACGTACAATTTTGGATTGATTGACTGGCCCCAAAATGTGTTGGCTAGATTAAAGGAAAACAAGAAGGATGCCTCATGCTCACCAAATGATTTGTAAAAATCTTTGCATACCAAGATTATATATTCCCCATTCTGAAAGAGGGATGAGCTTCCTTGAAATTAATTATGTGTATAGATCTGCATCATTGGATTCCTCACATATCTGCTGACCTTACAAGACCCAAATGTAGTGAAAGTTTTGAAACATGAGGAAAATAAATTTAAGATGGCCTCTCTGCTTAATCTAGTAAAAGTTTATTGGCATCAAGCAGGAATGGAAATCAAACCAGAAGTGGATAAAAAGTCAGGCAGCAACTGAATGTGCCAAAAACAAAAGAAAGAAAATATCTATTAGAAAGGTAACTGGAAAACCAGTTAATAGAGGAGGGGGGAGATTGAGAAGAGAGAGTTTGGACAAGAGAAGGTTGTGCGAAACAGTATTAAAGGCCTTTGATAAGTCTAGGAGAAGGGTAGATACATTGTTGCCAGACTCGGGCACAGTTGATGATGTCAAGGAAGGAGATAAGGGCAATGGTAGTACTATCTCCAGGTCGAAATCCATGTTGAGTTGGAGAAAAAAGTTGATTGTCTAGGAAGTAGGGAAGGAGCTGCAAGTGTGTGCATTTTTCATGCACTTTTGAGATAGGGGACAGGATGGCTACAGGACAGAAGTTGGAAATTTCAGTATTGTTACCTCCTTTGTGGAGGGGAATGATGAATGCTTTCTTCCAGAGGAGGGGTACTGCCTCTTTCCAAAAAGGGCATGGCAGTACTCCAGGAGTGAATTTGCAGTTCCCCATCCATCCATCTATCCATCCTCAACCCCTTTTTCTGATTTTCGCACATGGTGTTGAGTGCAGGACATACTTTGTTTTATGAGGATTGAAAGTTTATTCCATAGACAAGGTAGCATGTGGAATATGAATCTGTATCTCGTGCAAGTTCTGTTAGAGCCACATACAAGGTTAAGGTCCATGGAATGCACTGGCCTTGTATAATTTTTCATGCAAATATATAATATTTTCATCAGGGCTGGATCAGAGAATACCTTGTAAGTCAGGCACAAGTCACTTCTCAATAAACAATATGAGCTGCAGTAAACGGAGAGGACCTTTAGTTGGTCTGCATAAGACATACATCTTATGCTTTGTATTTTTTTTTTTTTTTGTTAGAAACCTTTGGGGGGCTGCTCCATTTGGTGTTAGCAGCTGGTTAGGAACATACAGGAGGGAGAATGTTATTTGATTATGGGCCTGATGAGGGCTGAGTACATTAACAGTGTGACTTCCTTTGATCTTGATGCCATGCCTTTCCTTATAACTTGAGCCACACATTAGGATTTCCTCACTACTGTAGCCACCTAGTGGGTCAAAGTTGAGGTTACTATCTGTCTGTGTTCCTAGGTCCTTTAAATCTAGTCTGCATTTAGGGTGTGCTATTAATATTATAATTTGCAGGAATATCTGATTTACCGAAGAGTATGATAATCCATTTTTAGCATTATTCTCAGACCATGGCTTTGGCACAATTCATTTGTCATTTTTAGGCCTATTTCTAGAATGTCAGCATCATTTGAGGATTTAATAACTGTTCCCAGCTTACAGACATCAGTGAACTTGGTGAGCCAGAGGCACCCAACATTGGCCTTCACTTCAGAGAAGTATATACCAAACAGGAGGAGCCCTACACGGAGCTCTGTGGGACACCGCTAGTAACAGGTTTCTTACTGGAAGTGGATTTACCTATCTAGACAACATGTGTCATATCAATGAGCCAGTTGGCTAGCCATCTGGTGATATAGGGGTTTATTCCTAACTGATCTTATGTTTATTTGGAATGTTTTTCATGACATGTCAAATGAATTTTTTGTACGATCTTAATGTCAGCACAGATTTTTTAAAATTTAAGTTGGGAGACAAAGGTGAAAAGATTTATTTTTTGGATTTTTATATTACAATGGACACTATCTTGAAATGTTTTCAGAGTAACATTTACAGAAATGAAACATTTGTCAGCAATTATTTATAAGTGGAATGTTGTTCTGGGACAATTTATTAAGATGAGTTTGCTTATTAGTGAAGACAGTATTTTTTTAAAAGCAATTACATTGTTAAAGACATTGTTTTCTGTGAGAGCTTATTTTAAGGATAAACTAAACAAAATTGTCCAAGAAGTTACTATTAATAGGTGGATTAAATTTCCCCCTAGTTTGGTTGTGGGTTTAAATGTTAAGATTCCATGTGACAAGGTTCAATTTGGAAAATCCATTCCTGTACCAGTTAGTGTCAACATGGCTCAGATTAAATGCATTTTAATTGACAATTGGAAATAATTATTGGAAATGTTGAATTGACCAATATTATCAGATCTAGACCTCAATTTAGTTATAAGAAGATACACAACATTAAAAGTATTTCAGAAAGCGAGTTTTCTCTTATTAAAGAAGTGTTTTTACATCATTTTGTCAGAACCATTACAGTTTGAAATAGGTTCACATGTCAATCAGAGGGGGTGGTCTACATGGCACTGTGCAGTGCCTGTGAATCTTTCTATATTGGTAAATCTAACAGGAGACTGTTACAGAGAGCATATGAGCATCAGCTTGCAATTCAAGATCATGATTATAAGAATTCCTTGATTAAAGATGCAGATTTTTGTTCTTTATTTAGGAAAATTCATTTTGTGTGTGTGTGTGTGTGTGTGTGTGTGTGTGTGTGTGTGTGTGTGTGTGTGTGTGTGTGTGTGTTTGATCAAATTCAGAATATTAGACTAGGAGTTGATTTGAACACTGTCTTAGAAGTAAAGTGGCAGCTAAATTCTGTCAGCGGATAAGCTGCCAGGTCTAAATGAACTCACTAATATTAATTGTTTTTTTTAAAGGAATTCTGTAAAGATGTTTATGTTATACGGTTTGTATGTGTGTCTTATAATATTGCAGTTTAATTTTTAAGAAGTAACATTTTTATAGGTTATGATTGATGATTGTGTGTACTGCGGTGGTGGTGCTGCGGTAGTGTTGTCACCTCACAGTAAGATGTTGCCCCGTTCGATTCTCAGCTAGAGCATCTTCTGTGTTGAGACATGGGTGAATGGGTGTACCTTTGCTGAAGGTTGTGCATCAGGGCCGGCAAATTGGCACATAAAAATCTACTGCCAATCATTAGCGGACTGGAGTTCTGCAGTGGGGACCCCTAACCGGGAAAAGCCAAAAGACACAACAACAGCAACAACATGATTGATGATTGTGTGTTTGGCAAAGGGAGATACTGTCACCCCAACTATTTGTAATTTTGGAAATAATTATATGTCATTTGTGAACATCAACATGATTCATATAAGACGCTTGTGTTACAGCTGTGTTAGAACTGTATGTCATGTGTATGTGTATCAAACTTATTTATACAGACATGGGTTTTAAAAAAGGTATTTTGTAACATGCTGAGCATAAAGATGTGTCCATGGTGTGCCCTGCTGGAAGAGAACAGAAATGTACATACAGTATTGTAACTGTTTAAATGTATATATTTTAACAGTGGAAAATGGAATACATGAGGTTAACTTCAGTCCAACAAAACTTTAGAAAAATAGCTGAAATTAAATTACTTTATGACAGCAAGAGACAGCATGTCTATACTAGGAGTTATCTGTATTGTCTTTAAGGTGAGTGTGTTTGTGTGTGTGTGATGTTTGAATGTGTGAATGTGTGGTACAGAGTGAATAAGGGAAGTGCCTGTCCAATGTGATGCATGGGATGTCAGTAGTGATTACCTCACATTTCAGACATGCAGTTTAGCCAATAATGAGATATTTTCTCACTGTGGCTAATCTGACTCTGAATCTTAGTTTTTACTAGTATTATTAGAGGTAGTAGTATTTTTTTTACAGTCACATTCTTTCTGAATCCAGGTCATGGTTGCAATAAGAATATATAGCACAGCTGTTTTCTTTCATTGTTCAGAATGCAGTTCTCTTAAAATAAACCTCATTCAGAAGACACTTTATCTCATTACCCAAGCATTGCTTAAATACAGTACTGCTATCTCACTTCATTATGAATTCCTGAATTGCGTTTATTACATGCAAAGATTTTGTACTACTGTGCTGCTACGTTGTGCATTACTTAATTCAAGAAAGGAGTTGTAGTAACAAAGGAAATGTATTCAGGAAAAATATTGCATTACAGGTAAACCTTTGTTATTAACTGTTTATCAGTGCTATAAAAATATTTTTTTTTTATGAAAAATATTTAGTTCACTTTTATTACATGTTTGTAATAAAAACATAGTGCTAATATTTTGGTTTATTGTGCAATATGTAATGCTTCTTAATGAAGTGCATTGGGAAAACAAGTTAAAATTATTCCACTGAAAAATTATAAATGTGGTGCTCACTCTTGAATTACATTGAGATCATGTTAAGAATGCAATGCTGTTGTGTTAATACAGTTTTAATTTCAATTCCGTTAATACATCAATACTAGTCTAGGAATCGTGTTATTGGGTTGATTTATTGTGTTATGCATAATGTACATCTATTCACTGAAAATGTATGACTTAATGTTAAGTTGTTCTTTTCTTTTATAAGGTTGCAACAAAAGAAAGAAGAGACAGGGGTAACTCCCCTTTCAAGAGAAGGTTCCTTGAAAATGAGGGAGAAAATCAGTGCACTAAGCACACTAAAAAAAAAAATAAAGATGATGACAATACTAAGCAGGATGGGAACTGTCATCTGCAGATCTTGGCATATTCCAATAAAAAGAAATAACTGACCTCTGATATTTTTTCTCCACACAGTCAGAGCATAAGTCTGCTTATGTGGAACCCCAGAAGCTTAATAATAATGTTTTTGATAAACTATAATAAAAAAAATATTTACAATATACATGAGAGTTTACAAGCATCTACTATCAAACACTAAACCTACTATAGGATTTGTACAGAGTAAATCTAATAATGCAATCATAGTGCACTGTGGACCTAGAAACTCAGTCAGCTGACAATCTCCTAGTGACACAAAAAAAGAAAAGTGGAAACAACTACATCTATCTCACAGCAGGACCCTTCTGCTGGTTCCATTTCAGCAGAAAAATAATGCCACACCACTCTTTCTATATTCCAATCATTTAGATTCTCTACATAGCCTTCCCTGAGAGTAACAACATGCACTGCCCTGGCACTTGTTTCTGCATAACTAAAGTATCCTTACAAACCTGCAGAACACTCATTATCAATGTGAAGAAGAAACATTCATAATTATTCAACTATGGCTGTAGTAATTTCCTACTCATTGCCAAAGGAAAAGAAAAACATGTAATATGTAGATTTAAAGGCTTGAGATTCAGAAAGTCATACTTTGAAAGGGAAACATTAACATGGCCATTTTCCCAGTCATAGCAAGCCTTTACGATTCTTAGATCATGCAACCCTGAGGTTTCTTCCCAAGAAATGCCACTGTTTCTTGTTTGTGTGATTTAGAGACTTGCTTGGAAGTATAACATTTTAATGTTTTAGGAAAAGGGGAATACTGTCAAAAGACAGCAGTTCACTCCCACAGAGGTAGCACTGGTGCAGGGAAGTTCAGGGAAGATGTGGGGGTGTATGTATGTATGTATGTGTATTACTGTTTGTGTGGCCATGTCTGTAGGAGTGGGAATGAATCTGCATGAATGTGTGTGTGTGTGTGTGTGTGTGTGTGTGTGTGTGTGTGTGTGTGTGTGTGTGTGTGTGTGTGTGTGTGTGTGTGTGTGTGTGTGTGTGTGTGTGCATTTTTGTGTCTTAGATTGTATGTACGAGTGAATGAGTGACTGCTTCTATGACTGTAATTGACTGTGACTTTTTTTCTTGATGAGTGAATGTATGAGTGTTTGTGTGTGTGTGTGTGTGTGTGTGTGTGTGTGTGTGTGTGTGTGTGTGTGTGTGTGTGTGTGTGTGTGTGTGTCCGCATGCGTTTGTGTGTGTGTGTGTGTGTGTCCGCGCGCACGTTTGTGTGTGTGTGTGTGTGTGTGTGTGTGTGTGTGTGTGATGTTTGAATGTGTGAATGTGTGGTACAGAGTGAATAAGGGAAGTGCCTGTCCAATGTGATGCATGGGATGTCAGTAGTGATTACCTCACATTTCAAACATGCAGTTTAGCTAATAATGAGATCTTTTCTCATTGTGGCTAATCTGCCTGAATCTTAGTTTTTACTAGTATTATTATTAGTAGTAGTAGTATTTTTTTTTACAGTCACGTTCTTTCTGAATCCAGGTCATGGTTGCAGTAAGAATATATAGCACCGCTGTTTCCTTTCATTGTTCATAATGCAGTTCTCTTAAAATAAACCTCATTCAGAAGACACTTTATCTCATTGCCCAAAAATATGCAGTACTGCTATCTCAGTTCAGTATGAATTCCTGAATTGCGTTTATTACATGTCAAATATATGGTACTACTGTGTTGCTACATTGTGCATTACTTAATTCAAGAATGGAATGGTAGGAAAAAAGGAAATGTATTCAGGAAAAATATTCCATTACAGGTAAACCTTTGTAATTAACTGTTTATCAGTGTTATAAAAAATATTTTTCTTATGGTGAAAAATATTTAGTTCACTTTTATTGCATGTTTGTAATAATATAGTGCTAATATTTTGATTTATTGTGCAATATGTAATGCTTCTTAATGAAGTGCATTGGGAAAACAAGTTAAAATTATTCCACTGAAAAGTTATAAATGTGGTGCTCACTGTTGAATTACATTGAGAGTATGTTAAGAATGCAATGCTATTGTGTTAATACAATTTTAATTTCAATTCCGTTAATACACCAGTACTAGTCCAGGAATCATGTTATTGGGTTGATTTATTGTGTTATGCATAATGTCCATCTATTCACTGAAAATGTATGACTTAATGTTAAATTGTTCTTTTCTTTTATAAGGTTGCAACAAAAGAAAGAAGAGACAGGGGTAACTCCCTTTTCAAGAGAAGGTTCCTTGAAAATGAAGGAGAAAATCAATGCACTAAGCACACTAAAAAAAAAATAAAGATGATGACAATACTAAGCAGGATGGGAACTGTCATCTGCAGATCTTGGCATATTCCAATAAAAAGAAATAACTGACCTCTGATATTTTTTCTCCACACAGTCAGAGCATAAGTCTGCTTATGTGGAACCCCAGAAGCTTAATAATAATGTTTTTGATAAACTATAATAAAAAAAATATTTACAATATACATGAGAGTTTACAAGCATCTACTATCAAACACTAAACCTACTATAGGATTTGTACAAAGTAAATCTAATAATGCAATCATAGTGCATTGTGGACCTAGAAACTCAGTCAGCTGACAATCTCCGAGTGACACAAAAAAGGAAAAGTGGAAACAACTACATCTATCCCACAGCAGGACCCTTCTGCTGGTTCCTTTTCAGCAGAAAAATAACGCCACACCACTCTTTCTATATTCCAATCATGTAGATTCTCTACATAGCCTTCCCTGACAGTAACAACATGCACTGCCCTGGCACTTGTTTCTGCATAACTAAAGCATCCTTACAAACCTGCAGAACACTCATTATCAAGGTGCAGAAGAAACATTCACAATTATTCAACTATGGCTGTAATAATTTCCTACTCATTGCCAAAGGAAAAGAAAAACATGCAATATGTAAATTTAAAGGCTTGAGATTCAGAAAGTCATACTTTGAAAGGGAAACATTAACATGGCCATTTTCCCAGTCACAGCAAGCCTTTACGATTCTTAGATCATGCTACCCTGAGGTTTCTTCCCAAGAAATGCCACTGTTTCTTGTTTGTGTGATTTAGAGACTTGCTTGGCAGTATAAAATTTTAATGTTTTAGGAAAAGGGAAATACTGTCAAAAGACAGCAGTTCACTCCTACAGATATAGCACTCATGCATGGAAGTTCAGGGAAGATGTGGGTGTGTATGTATGTATGTATGTGTATTCCTGTTTGTGTGGGCATGCCTGTAGGAGTGGGAATGAATCTGCATGAATGTGTGTGTGTGTGTGTGTGTGTGTGCGTGTGTGTGTGTGTGTGTGTGTGTGTGTGTGTGTGTGTGTGTGTGTGTGTGTGTGTGCATTTTTGTGTCTTAGATTGTCTGTATGTGCGAGTGAATGGGTGACTCCTTCTGTCACTGTAATTGTTTGTGACTTTTTTTTCTTGAGTGAATGTATGAGTGTTTTTGTGTGTGTGTGTGTGTGTGTGTGTGTGTGTGTGTGTGTGTGTGTGTGTGTGTGTGTGTGTGTGTGCATGGAGTCCTTTCATCAATGCAATGAGTGTGACGATAAGGAGAATACTACCACTGTTAGGTATAGTAACACTTGTGATAGCTAGTGTCAGATTCAGAGACACCCTGATGAGTTGATAAGAAGGTCTCTGTTTGTGGCTATAACTATTTTTGAGCCAAGTCAATTGGCCTGCCCATTGTATGCAATTTCCGTGTCTGATCAGGGAAGTAAATAGTATGGGAAGAAATAGCCAGGGAATTGTTACGGCTAGGCTCATATAGGCCCTAGGGCCGATAGCCTAGTACCAACCTATGAATCTATGAACCAGTGAACATTTACCTGAATTTTTAGAATAGTGTTAACATGAGCTCTTGTAATCTCTTAAACTATATCATGCTTATTATATACATTTCTTAGTTTCTCATTTGTTTATTTGTTTATCTTAAACTTCTCTAAAAAATATTTCAAGCCTGTATTAACTAAAACACTGCTAGTGGTGATTGTCTACTGGGTGAGTAAAGTAAGCGCCTTTCTGGTTAACTGCTACAGTTTGTTTTCTGGTTTAAGAAATCTGCTTGGCTTAGTGTTTTTTTTTCTGTGTTAGAGATAGACACTTAAATTAGCTAGGCTGCACATTTCATGTTTTTTTCATTGGTTAAACTGTTTGAGTGATACTAAAATACAAAGTGAATTTCTGGGTTGTAGTCTTTTTCTCTAAAGATTTTATGCTTACATAAACTAAAGCACTGCTGGTGATTCCCTGCTGAGTGAGGAAAGTAAACCTATATTTTGTTGTCTGTGAGTGATAGAGCTGCTTTCTGTTTTACCTGCTCCATTTCATTTTTTGTTTTAAGAAATCTGCTTGGCGTGGTGTTTTGTTCTATATTAGAGATAGACACTTAAATTAGCTAGGCTGCACATTTCATATATTTTTCATTGGTTAAATTGTTTGAATGATACTTAAATACACAGTGAATTTCTGGGCCTTTGTCTTTTTCTGAAAAGATTTTAAGTCAACATAAACTAAAGCACCGCTGGTGATTCCTTGTTGAGTGAGGAAAGTAAACCTATATTCTCTTGTCTGTGAGAGATAAAGCTACTTTCTGTTTTAACTGCTCCATTTTGTTTTTTTTTTTTTATGAAATCTGCTGGGACTTGGTCTTTTCTGAAACGATTTCCAGTCTGCATAAACTAAAGAACTGCTGATGACTTTTTGCTTGTTTTCTCCACCCACTGTCCCCTTTGATTATCTGCTTTTTAAACCTGGTGATTATAAGATGCTTACATCTGCTGTAAGTTGAGCTTAATAAACTCCTGCCATTCTCCACTGCTGTTGATATCTTGGATTATTTATTTGTCTTTCCTTATGCTTATATTGAAAAAGTGCATTTTGCTTCTCATTGTCTGTTCTACTGATTTGCTTGCTCTGAATTAATTATCTAGCTAACTGTTGGATAAAGTAGTCTATGTTTACACTCTAGCACGCAATTGTTTTCACATCAAGAGATCAGTGAATTTTCTATCTATTGCACAGTGAGGTAGCATGGTCTGTTTAGGTTGGTGATACTTGAGATTTCTGCATGTAGCTTTATTGGCTGGAGGGCTGATTAATCAGCTTATCTTGTTTTTAGTGCCTTTATAAACTCTGTACAGTTGAGTGTCTCTTTGCTCATCTATATAAAGGAATGACTTTTATTGAATAATCACACTTTTATAAGCTGTTTAAGGTGCATTACTTTAGATGTATCTTTATGTTTGTTTTCAGTAGCAAGTTTGTTTGTTGTAGCATTTTACTCCAGACATTCTTTTGCCATGCTTTTACATTAGGAGGACTGGGATTATTCATCTAGTGGTAGTAGGTGTTTACCTCATCTATCTGAGCTGGGAAGCACACAAAATGGCTCAATGTATCTTTTTGCACTTCTCTTATATACTGTGATTGCACTTTAGCCATTTCAAAAAAAGTGTATTGTCTACTGCTGCATTAAGTAGTTAATTGCAGTGTATTACATTGTATCTGTTAGTTGTAAGTGGTTTGTGTGGTCTTGTTACACCTGGGCTCCAAACCAGCTATTCAACATTAAGAAGGTGTTTTTCTGCACCTTTATGGCAGAAGTTTGCTGATCTAACCTGTTTGAGATGGGAATTGCTAGTGGAAGGCTTATTGTGTGTTTTCCTAATTGATAGTAAGCCTAAAACTTGTTTCTCTTTGCTCATATTTAAGACTTTTGTTTTTGTGGTGCTGCTCTTCACATAGAGGTAGTTAGCAGTGCCCTTGTATAGACACAAAAGACTAGAAGCTCAGTTTTTCCATAAACAGCTGTCAGTGAAACCCACCCAAGCTTTTCTGCTGCTCTAGGAGCAACTCAGTTGCACACTGAGCAGCGTTGCCTTCTTTATCAACCTTAACCTACACAAAGTATAGTTTTCCCTTGTAATAGTGATGCTACCAGCACAGTCTTGTCAAATTAACCCATTCTCTTCTGTAATAAAACATAGAGTAAGTGCCTGCAATCATAGGAGGTCAGTTTCCCATCATCCCTCTGGCCAGACTGATAGTAATGAGCATCCTGAGACAATGTAGCAATTGTTTCATGTATACTGACAACCACTTACTCCTGAACAAAAAATACTTTATGTGAGACATGTAGTTACGCTATGAAATTGGAGGCAATATTATCACATAAGGACAAATTAAATGTCAAACAGATTGTCAGCACACACACACTTCCCACACTAAATAAGGACAAAATATATAAATGCACATATGTAGAGGTACTCATTAATAACTTATTAAAAGATCAGAGGCCTCCCAAATGGAAACCACTTGCATACATAACAATTAAAAAAAAAACACAACACATAATAACACATACACACCAGTGTCCCAAGAATAAGTTCATAAGGGGGGGAGTTCCAAGATGGCTGCACATTCAGTAACAACTTATTTATAGCTCTCCCAGTGTAAAAAAAGAAATTTTGCATAGAAGTCTAATAGGCTTGTGTTTATTTTTTACATTTTAATAACTGACTAGTAGGTGCACCAAATGCCAGGAATACAGAAAAACAGAAGACCTGGAAAAAAATAAGCTACAAAAAGTGAGGAAAAAACACTTACTGGGGAGAGTTCTGCAGCTGTTCAGCAAACAGCAATGCAAACTTCAGCCATGACTTCCAATAACCTACAGGAAGATGTAAGACAACTGCATACAGACCTGGTTAAAAAAACACTCACATACTATACCAACACAAACAACAAAAAGCTGGAAAAAATGGAATAAGCTTTAAACAGATATTCAGATGAGATGATAAAGCTGCAAAAATCAGAGGTCAAAATGAAGAAAAGGCTGGCCGAATATGAAACTGCTCAAGAGGAGATGTTTCAAAAAATAATAGAATTAGAGAACAGGTAGCATGCAGGGGAAACCTGAGATTTTCAGCTATACCAGAGAAGCTGAAAGGAACAGACTACATTAATTTAGGAAAGCACAAATAAACAACTGGACTGGTATTCCACAGCAGGAGTTGTTAGTTGAAAGGGCACATCATGTGCATGTTCCAAACATGGCTATAAGAAAGCAACCTAGACCTTTAATAATAAAGATGCAATCCTACCAGCAGAAGGAGTTGATTCTGACAAAACTGTGGCAGAAGGACACAGTACTAAAAGTTGGAGACAGCAGAGTATTTGTAGAGAATAATTACTCGTACACCAGATAGAAGAGGAGCAAATGTATTCCACTATTCAGGGAATGTCAAGATGGAGATGTGAGATTCAAACTACTGTACCCAGCTGTAGTCAAGGTATTCTTCCCTGGAGGGACAAAATCATTTTTGATGAAGTACATGCTAAGGAGGAAATACAAAAGTTTGTCCAACAAAAAGTAAGCTGTGAAACAGAAGGTGATTCATCTTCTTGTTCCTGAGGCAATAAAGACCACACACTATACACGTGAAACCTTTTCAAAATTTTCAATGGAAAATGTTAGAGAAAAGGAAGGGAGCATGAGAGCAGGCTAGAGGAATCAATAGTATATTGGAAATGAAGCAGAGACAGGATTTCAAAGATGATAATTAATAAAACCAGTAACTTGATATGGGATTACAATGCAATAATTATATTTGTAAAATAATTGTGGAAATATTGGACTTTTTCAGAATTTGTTGGACTTGTGGGGAATCTAAATCATATTCCCTACTTCATGTCTTTAATATTTGGAAAAGTACTTTTGGGAGGGAAAGAGGAGGGAGAAAGTTTACTGTAAGTAAAGCTTTTTTTCTTAAATAGTACCGATTTTATGGCATGTTGTTTTCTTTACATTCTTTAAAGTGAAGCTTTTTTCAGTTAGTTGTAAGTGTAATGGTGAATGCACACAGGTGCTGCTGTTCTTCTTTTACTTTTCTTTCTTTTCTCTATTCTTCTCCATTTCTTTTTGTTCAGTTTTAAGAAATGTAGGCACTGTAATATAAATACAAGCCTGGTTAAAAACCATAATAAAAGAAAAAAATAATGTGCCTTTTCTCATTCTTGCATGGAGGAATGACTGAATTATAGACCTTAGATTGATTTATTAACAAGTTTTAAAGAGAGCAAGTAAATTAAAAATAATATTGAATATTGTGAGGCTTTTTCTAGCAAATGCATGCATGCTCAGTAACAAGTTTTCAGTTGCTCTTCATGTTTCCATTGGAATAATTGGATAAAGAGAAACTGGCTGCCTGGTTCTCATGTCTCCATGGAAACAATCAATAAAGAGAAACTGGCTACACTGGCAGTGAGTGATTTGCTGTAGAAAACAAAAAAGAGAAATTGGCTAGGAGACAATGTTTTCTGAAAGCATTCAGGGGCTTCCCAAGGTAGATAAAGTTTGCTGAAAACATGCAGGGGCTTTCCCAAGATAGTTAATTTTCTCTGAAAACATTCAAGGGTTTTCCCAGTTGGGAGAGTTATAACAATAAGATAAAAACCAATCAGCACTTAGTAGAAGCATCTGTGAGTGTGGCTGTCAGTTTGGGACTTTTGTTTTTAATAGAAAGGTAAAACTTCAGTATTTGAAGGTGTACATACATTTGGATGTTAGTATTAAATTAATAGGTTTTAGGGGGGCATTGGGGGTGTGTCTGTTTTTTTGTTTGAGGGCTTTCAATAAAACAAAAATTTCATAAGATGTGACAAAGGCTCAAATGGATATGACAAGAAACAACTGTATAAACGTTCAACCTGCCAAGCAATATATGCATGTAACAGAAAAGCTGAAACTAGACATTTTACAAAAAAGATGTTATACATAAAATGTGGGAATAATAACTTTTTAATACAATGATGCTTTATGGCCTCACAGATAAATACAATCAAGAAAGAATAATGAACTACATTAAAAAATGTAGAGTGCAAATAGTTATGTTACAGGAGACACACTTAGAAAGAACTGAATATGTGAACTTGATAAAAAAAGGTTTTTAGGAAGGTTATTCAGCAGAATACCTAGGACAATGAAAAACAGGAGGGCTTATATTAATTGTAAGAGGAGCTCCAATAGTGATAGAAGAAGATAAAAAAGATAATAATGACAGATTTGTAGTGCTAAAGGGCCACTGTCAAGGGAGGAGCATTACACTCCATGTATTTACATTCCAACTAACACTTCAATAATGGAGCTTAAGAAAACTCTAGGAGAAATAATCAGTTTTCAGCAAGGAATATTACTTAGTGGTGGGGACTGGAATTTGATTTGCTTCAGTTAAGATGTGTCTTGGGTGCTTAGAAGGGAAAATATAACAAAGGAGGGTAGGTTTTTTGAAGAAATATATGAAAATATGTGGCATGGGAGATGTTTATTCAGTAATAGGAGTTTGGGGTGAATTTACATGTTATTCCCTAAGATATAAAAACTGAGCTAGGCTAGACCGAATTTACATTTCACAGGACATGTGCATTTATTTTATGGTTTTGATACTCACCCAATAACTATTTCAGATCATGTACCAATAATAGATAAAATAAAAGCACAGTGTAATGAAATAAAAGTGAGACACTGGCACTTTCTGACCTATCTGTGATAAAGAGAGGAATTTAAGGAATGGGTAGTGGAGATTATTCAGGAGCTGTGAGAGAGGACAGAAATTTCTTCTGAAAATATATCTAGCAAGTGGGATAAAAATAAGGTGGAGTTTAAAAATAGGGTGGAAATAAAAGAAAGGGGGCTATGGTTAATAAGTAACAAAAACTTTTTAGAGAGACTGACAAATGTTAAAGTATTGCAGAATAGGGAGAATTTCACAGAGCAAGAAGAGGATCAACTGCAGAATTCTAGGAAGAAAATAAGGTATTACCTTGATAATATACACACGCTTAGAAAGACTGCTGTTAAGCAATTGTGTTTTGATAATGACACTAGAAAATAAAAACCTTTAGCACAACTCAGGCAACAGAAAGTAGAAAGGGCTGTTTCCAAACTTAGGGAGCCTATAACAAGGAAGGTAAGAAGAGATCCCGTAGAGGTGTTAGAAATATTTCAGAAATTTTATGAGAGTATCTATAAAGCAGAGAAATATGAAAATAAAAACAATACAAATGGAAATGTTTATGGAAGAATTAAATATGCCAAGGTTAGAGGTAGATGAGGCTCACTTACTAATGGTTAGGATAAGAGGAGATGAGATGAAAAACTGTGATGTATAGCCAATCGACAGAAAAGTCCCCAGGAATAGATGGTATTTCTGTGGAAGTTTGTAAGCTAGAAGGAAAAAACTGATGAAGATCTGGTAGGTTTTGTTTAAAGGTATCTTAAGAGGAGGAGAAGAACCACCATCTTGGAAAAAAGCAGTGGTAGCTGTAATACCTAAAGAGGGTAAAGATCCATCAGATACAGCTTTATATAGGCCCATTTCAATCCCAAACCATGATTATAAAGTGCTTGTGCCCATAATGACTAAAAGAATGACAAAAGTAATGGCAAAATTGATAGACATGGATCAGTGTGGTTTTGTGAATGGGAGGCAAACATTTGACACCATTAACAAAACATTAACATAAGAAAATACTATTGTTGTTGGTGGATCTTGATGCAGAGAAAACATTTGACAGAGTAAGCTATGACTTTATGAGCAGGGCAATGGAAGCATTTGCATTTCCTGCAAAAAATTATAAGGTTGATTAGGAGGATATATGAGGGATCGAAGGCAAAAATTAAAGTGGGTGTGGTCCTCTAGGATAATTTATGCTTCAGCAGAGGAACCAGGCAGAGTTTTCTTCTTCCCCTTTATTATTTACATTATATTTGGAACCATTGGCAAATAAAATAAGGGACTTACAAATTCAAGGATATAATTGGTATGGTAGTCAAGAAAAACTAATTTTATTTGCAGATATTATTTTATTCTTGAAAAAAAACAAAAAAGGACATTACAGTGTTGTGGAATATTTTGAGAAAGTTTCAGATCTTTTCAGGATACAAAATTAATGAAGCTAAAACGAAGGCAATGGTGGTAAATTATGTACTCGTATATAAACTGGTTGAGGAATACCCATATTTGTGGGGACATAATAAAATTAAGTATTTAGGAATATTGATTAAAAGTGATTCCATTGTGGCAGCAAACACAAGTCTAGTACAGCTAACACAGTCTCCACATCACCCATGACACATAGCAACACCAGTTTCTCACTCACCAAGCCCGTAAGGTGTAATACTGTAAAAACAAGTTTTCTTGTCATTGGAAAATCAGTAGTGAGACACATGGATGTCCCACTCATCTTTCATCAGGTTGGACAAAGAGAAAGTCAGCTACCTCTCCAGTGCCAGGATTTGCTAAATCATGCATGAAAGCAGGTCCCTCAGTAACAAGTACCATTATGACTCTATCATAGTTCATGTTGGTGAGAATGATATGAGACATACCTTGTCGAGCTCTCTGAATATATGTCCCATGCAGGTATGTCCAAACCTTGAGCAGCATACTACCCTCACCTAGAATAACAATACAGTATAAAGAGAAATGATTGATTTCATTAATTAGCATAATTTTTGGTGTCATTCCAAGGGGATCCAGTTCCTGTCTGTCTGGGAAGCCATGGTCGACAAACCTTGCTGATTGCCAGAG
Organism: Protopterus annectens; assembly: GCF_019279795.1. NCBI lineage: Eukaryota > Metazoa > Chordata > Ceratodontiformes > Protopteridae > Protopterus > Protopterus annectens. The sequence goes on along the minus strand of NC_056734.1, from coordinate 30,324,259 downwards.
ATGGCTTGTACTTGACACCCCTAGGCTTTTGGCTGCTGGCAAAGGCTCTTGACTCCCCCATAGTGCCTTTTTTAGGCAAGGTCTTGATAACAACATTACTGACATGAAATTCACCAATCAGAACAAAATAAGGGTCATGCTGCTAAATACTGAGCTTAGACAAAAAACTGCACTCCACAGAAACACTTCTACCACTAGACGATGTAGATGTTTGTGCAGTCACAAAAAGCCTAGTTTATGGTCTCATTGAGTAGCCTGGTCCTGAAAGGCTAAAATGCCTTCCACACTTTAGACTGCAAAATGAGCATGTGAAAAACAAAGAAGGCAGTGTTTCAATCTATATTACAGATAAATTTACCTCCCGTCTAGTTAGACTGGACAACTCCATGGATTTACTCCAGGTCCAGGTTATAGTGGGTAAGACCCCCATTGAAGTCCTAGCCAGTTATAGATCCTCATCCATGAAGCCTACTTAACCAAACTGAAGGCAATCCAAATTTTACCAAATACACTGGTTATGGGGCATTTCAATTATCCCACCATCTACTGGGAAACATACTCTAGCTCAAGCTCGCTAGCACAAAAGTTCCTTTACTTTGTGAATTCAAATTCCCTGGAGCAAATTGTCAATATTCCAGGAGGAATAAACATTCTAGGTCTAGTCCTCACCAACATTTCAACAGGGGCACTGCTGCAACTGTTGCACCCTCATTAGTTAAAACTGACTACAAATCAGTCACCTTCAAACTGACACTAGCACCAGAACTTACAAAGAATGAAATCAGACTAAAAAGCTTTACCAAGGCAAACTATACCCTCCTAGGTGAAGGTATATATGCATTCCAAGTCCCACCCCAAGCTGAAAGTGGAAACTACGCTGAAACTTACACTAAAGCCATGTACAATCACTTGCATAAGTGTATACATTCAGCTGTACCAGATGGAATCAAAGCCAGAGGCCCAACTAAAATCAACTGCCATGGTGAACTTCTAGCATCAACAAACTCTATAATAAAAGCAAAAAGTTGCTGCCAAGAAAACAAAGACAAAGACCCAACAATGGAAAAACACCCTCCTCAGCATTAATAAGCAAATAAGCAAATAAGACAACTTGTCAAATCCTCCAAGAGCTCCTTTAAGAGAAACCTCACAAGTACTGCCAAGGATAATCATAAGGCCTTTTACAGCTACATATGTAACCTAAAGGGTAGGACTCAAGAATGTGCAGAACTGCTGGCCAATGGTATCACAAACACTGAGCCCACAGAAATAGTGAACCTGCTAGAGGATAGGTTTGGCAAAAATTTCACTCCCTTATACCCTAATAACTTACAACACACCCTCCTCCAACCCCCACCACCTTGCAAATCTGAAGAGCAGGTCCTCAGAGCCCTGTCCAAGGCAAAGAACATGGCCTCTATGGGACCACATGACGTCCCAGGTGGTCTTCTAAACAGGCTAAAACATGAACTAGCATCACCACTAAGTACGCTTTTCAATCATAGCATAACCACAGGCTTTGTTCCTGCGAAATGGAGAACAGCTACAGTTATTCCCCTCTACAAAGGTGGCCTAGCAACAGACATAGGGAATTACAGACCCATAAGCCTGACCAGTCACATCTGTAAGGCTGTGGAGCATATCATTATGGACCTCATAAATAAAGACATAGCTGAACTCCAAATCCTGGATCCTATCCAATTCAGCTTCATGAAGGGCATCCTGCCTTTAAATCTGCTGGATTTCTTTGAAAATATGACTAAGGCCATTGATGAGGGTAAATCTGTGCACACAGTATACCTTGACTTGGCAAAGGCTTTTGACACAATCCCACATTCAGGCATTAGAGATAAACTTAGCAAACTGAATGTAAACTCCTTCATTGTAAGATGGGCTGCCAACTGGCTCAGAAACCGGACGCACACTATCAAAGTGGGTGTCTCCACATCAACCAACACACGTGTTACCAGCGGGGTGCCACAGGTGTCAGTGCTGGACCCCCTACTGTTTGGTATATACTTCTCAGATGTTCAGGTCAAAACTAAAAGGTCTTGGCTGATCAAGTTTGCAGACGACTGCAAACTAGGTGCAGTCATTGAGTCCTCAAATGATGTCACTATACTCCAGGAGGGTCTCACACAGACTAACAACTGGTGTATTTGTCGTGGTTTCAGACTGAATGCAGAGAAATGCATCATCGTTCCTTTCGGCACAAGCAATGTCCCTTCACACTATCAAATCAACAATACCATAAGTACCCATGAAGTGGTAAGGGACTTGGGATCACAGGTTGAACTCGACCTTAACTTGACCACAACATGTCTACCATTGTAAGGAAAGCTTTCCACATAGCTCATTTGATTAGTAAAGGCATGACCTCAAGAGTAAAAGAAGTCATAACCCTCCTATACTTGGCACTTAGCCCATAATTAACTACAATGTCCCATTTGGTATGTACTATACTAAGCACCTACAGCAACTAGGGGGACTGGGTTCTAATAAAGAAGATCAAGGGCCTCCATCATTTGCCTTACATGGACTGACTAAAGTCCCTGTCACTGTACTCTGTATCGTTTAGACTTCTTAGTGGAGACATATTCCTGGCCTACAGAGGAACCTAAGACACAAAACTAATGAACTTACTGCATATCTGTAAATCAAATGGGAGTAGGGCTACCCATTCCAGGGACTTAAATTTGACATGTGACTTAAATAGGACTGCTAGAGGGACAATTTTTTCTTCCGGGGACTTCCACATCTTCGGAACAGGCTACCTATTCGTATGAAATAGAGCACCTCTATGACACTGTTCAAGAGGAACCTGGATGAGTTGAAGAGAACCATACTTTCTTACTAGGGTAGCATCCACAACCCTCCTGGACATGGGCAATCATCACTAAATGCAGTCTTGGGTATTGACTAGTACTTCTACAGTATTACATTAGGTTGAAACGGCTAGGCTTAAAATGACCTCTGGGTCAATATCCTAGTAATCTCCTATGATCCAATGATCCTATGTGTGGATGAATGACTTGAGATGTACCTCACTGGACTATATGAATACAGACATGACTGAGCACTGTAATTATGTGCCATAGGCAGGTATAAACCTAGCCTTAAGCATCATTCTACTTTCTCCAAAGATGTTGCCACAGTACAAACAAAAAAATGATTGACTTTAACGATTGGCTTAGGTAGTATCATTCCAAGGGGATCCAATATCTGTCAGCCTGGGAAGACATGGTCGACACTCCACACTTCTTTGACAGAGATGATCTGCACCTGTCTCGTTAAACTTTTGGATACTGGCAAAGGCATTAGCCACTCTTATTGTGCCTTTTTTAGGCAGTATCAAAATAACCAACCAGGTCTATATTATAACATCGACATCTACAAAGACCAAATGTTATAATATCGAACCCTAAACACCAAAATCCGAAAACATAGAACAGTCAGAATAGCAATATTTTTTCCCAGGGAAAAAAAATCGCTATTCCGAGAAACATACACACAACACAAACACACACAAAAAACAGCAATCCACACACATACACTTAAAATCCTACACCTAAACCTAAACTAAACTTTACATACACTACTAGCTATCCACTTATGTTAACCCGACCCTAACCCTAAGGTATGTCACTATAGCACACTCACCTCACCCACGCCCTAACCCTAACTCACCTAACCCACCCCCTAACCCTAACCTACACACAATTGCAGACTTACCTGACTTACTCCCTAACCCTAACTCACCTAACCCGCCCCTAACCCCAATCTACACACAATCGCACACTTACCTGAACCCGACCCGTAACGCTCCAACATATCAAACGCTGAAAACAGCGAAGCCACAGCAACGGCCCACCAAATTCTTTCCCTGAGAAAGAATTTGGTGTCCTGCACCTTTGCTGTTTTCAGCATTCTACAAAACTGGTTTGATATTATAACATTCGAACTTTATAAAATTCAATGTTATAATATAGACCCTAACCAACCTCCCAACATAACAAAATCCTCTCTAGATAAACTCAAGGTACTGCTGCTTAATGCAAGGAGTCTAAACAAGAAGCTAGACAGCCTGGAAGCACTCATCACTTTGGAAGATGCTGATGTCTGTGCAGTCACCAAGGCATGGCTTAAATGTGCATAAATCACCCTAGCCATGCAGGGCTACAGTTCCTTCCATACATTCAGATCACAAACTGAGCATGAAAGAACCAATGGAGGAGGAGTATCCATCATCGTTAAGAACAGACTTGTCAGAGGGAGCCTGAATGGGTAACTGAAAGCAGCAGTATTTTAGAGCTCCATATAACTAGTTAAATAAGACAGAAAAAAAGTAATCTTTTTTTTTTCATCAAAATATAAAATCTTACAGACAAAGGACTAAATTACATAATTAGAAACTTTGGTGAAGTTTTATAAATAATTTCCTGTCGCAAAGCTTGGAGATATATTCAATTGTTAAAATAAGCAACTCAAAGAATTCTCACCAGGATGTGCCTTAAAAAAATGGCATCTACCCAGAAGGAGTTGTCTTTAAAGATGGATGATTTTAAAGAGAACCTGGAAAATCTTAAAACAAGCAGTCATAAACAGGCTGATACCCTCAAGGAAATGCTACAACAACACCAGACAAGGATAACAAGAATAGAGGTTTCTCTAAATGACTTAGAAAGCAGACTTAAGGAAGAGGAAACGCAGAAAGAACTGCTTCTTAAACAAAACACTTGGTTGGTTAATAAAGTAGATGACTTAGAAAATAGGGAGAGGAGAAATAACATCAGGATTTTCGGATTACCTGAAAACACAGAAGGTGAGGATATTATTTATTTTTTAACAAGCTGGATCTCTAACTTTTTAAATTTAAAAGAAGGACTCTCCTTTGGCATTGAAAGGGCACACAGAGCTCTTGGGAAACCTGCCACTAACTCAAACTCTCCTCCTAGGTCAATAATTATCAAATTTCTTTCATACTTGGACAAGGAACTGATTTTAACATCTGCTTGGAGGAAGGCACCTCTAAAAAATATAAACAGAGCCTGGTAAGATTTGATAACAACTATTCATCTAGAATAATGGAACAAAGGAAAAAAGTGTGGCCAATGATAAAGTTTCTGAAACAAAATAACATCAAGACACAACTTGCATATCCAGCTAAGATAAGAATACTGTATGCCAACGAGATGAGGACTTTTATTGACTTAGAGGAAGCCTCTTCATTTATTAAAACTAATAATGTGATTACTTTACCAGAAGATATGGATTGGATGTCACCTTCTCTCAAGAGAACAAAAGAAACAAATGTCTGGACAGATGTCAAAAAGAAGAAGCAAAAGTCTGATACTGTTACAGCCAAATCTCTCAAAGCATCTACTATGATATGAATTGTTTTAACATTACTTTAAAGGACCAATTTTACTGCTTGGAATTTTAAAACAAAGGTAACTTACTACTGGAATCTTTATCTATATTTTTTGAAAATAGATGACACAAGAGAGTTTTCACATTACCTCAGGTATGTAAAACTGGGTACTTTTCTTTCACAGAAGGAGGGTTATATATCTTCTCTTAATTTTCTCTTTTCTTTCTCTCTTCTCTCTTTTCTCATTATTTATTTTTAACTGCATCTTGTCTCCCTTTCTAAATTCTCTCCTGTTTACTATACTAATATAGTCTGTATATATTTAATAACTCACTATCTATACATAGATAAATAATAGTCTAAAATAATCTAGTTTTAAAGTAGACTAACTGGAATTGTGAACTTAATTAATTGTTATTACAATATTTATTAGATTAATGATAGTCACTGTTATACTTATTGGGATTGGGCTCATGTTCGTGATTAACTCTGAAATGTTCCATTCATGTACATATGTTCTTTGAATTATTTCCTTTTAGTATTAACAAATATATATATATATATATATATATATATATATATATATATATATATATATATATATATATATATGGAAGGAAAAATGTACTGTTGGTTAAGAGAAGTGAAGCTTTCTTCACATTTATTCTATGGACACTGTGAACCTGTGAAGTGCATTTAGCCTCACAGATTACAAATAATAAGAAAAAGTAATGCTTGGTTATTAAAATGAAAAACAACCTAAGCAAGGTAAAATAAATACATAAAATGACTATTTGTAAATATTTTATGATTTATCCTCATAGGATTAGATATTCCTGGAAACACAACTGAAATGTTCCCAAACTACATGTGCACTTAAATGTAGCTGCTTGATTAAAAAGTTTTACTCGGTTTAACATGCTAATTTCACAAGCTGTCTGCACTGTAAAAGTTACATTTTATGTTACTTGAAATTGTCAGTCTCTAGAGCACATGAAAAGATAGATATTACTTTTTACAACATGTTATCTTTGCAGTCATTTAAAATATCAGTTTAAATATGAAATGTGTCCTTGAAATGCTATTGACATTTTGACAAAATATAATCTGAACTGTAAAATGAATGACTTGAAAGAAATGAAGTGATGCATAGATTTCAAAGACAGTTGTTGACACTACAGTAAAAGTAAAAATATATATTCACAAGGAAGTATTGAAATGTTTTAGTCTTCCAGTTAAAATAGCTTACTTTCAACATTTTGTGATATCAGAAAGTTTGAAGAGCTAGGAAATTACTATTCTTTGTCTTTATAATGATTATTAGATAGATGTTAGACTCTGTTTTGTTTAATGAATTGTGACATATGTTTATGAGGAAAAGTGGACTCACTCACACTGGACTACACATTCCTGGAAACTCAACTGAAATGTCCCCAAATCACTTGTCAATTTAAATGAAACTGCCTGATTAATAAGCATAATTTACTTTAACAACCTGAATCCATAAGCTATCTGCTCTATATATGCTACATTATAAGTGTCACTTGCAAATAACAGTCTCTAGAGCACACAACAAAATACATATTATTTTTGCAACATGCTATATTTGCACTAACCATACATTCTAAACTAACTCATTTCGCAACTGACAAGTCATTTATTTGAAACATCAGTCTAAATATTAATTGTGTCCTTAAAATATTGTTGCCGTTTTGACAAAACAAAACCTGAATTAAAAAAGGAATGATTTGAAAAAGTGAAGTATTGTAAAGATTTCAAAGACAGAAGACAGCTATTGACACTACAATATAATTAGAAATGTATACATGCAAGGAAAATTTGAAATGCTTTATACTTTTAGTTAAAATAGCTTATTGTTAACTTTTTGCTTTATCAGAAAATTTACAGAGCTAGGAAAATATTCTAATTTGTCTTTATAATGTTTACTAAAGTGATGTTAGTCACTGCCTTGTTTAATGGATTGTGAGTCATGTACAAGATGGACTGCTGAATGTTATTTCTGTTTACCTATGTTTGATGAATTTATTTTATTAGTACTGATTTAAAACAAGGGGAAGAAAGGGAAGGGAAATCTCTGTTTTTGGTCAAGGGAGGAGAAGCTTAAGTGTATTCTAACTGCCCCGAGAACGCTCTAAGATGCTCTAAATACTATTTGATTAATACTTACCTAAGGTAAGTCTTGATTAATATATAGGTACCTTTACATTCATTCTAAACCTGATGTGATTACACATTCTGGAAGCAGGATGTTCCCTATGCAGGATGGGAATTGTCAGGGTGATCATAGTTCATTCTTAGATTCTGCTTTGTAAATCTATAAATATGTAAAAGCACTGCACACTAGAATGTACGGCACCTCTACTCAGAGTCAGGATAACACAGATAAGCCATGTCTTTTCTTAAGTGTAAGTTGAAGTTGATGAGCTGAAGAGTGGGAAAGTAAAGGAATACAGTACATCTACAGTAAATTCATATTTTATTGGTAATCACTCATTCTCTCCTGCAGAGTCCTTTTAGTCAAATACTTTTAGTAATAATCTATTTGTTGTTGGCTTATTTAGTGTATGCTCCTCTGTTGCATTTAATTTATCCAAAATGACATGTCTGGCATGTTTGGGATCTGTTAAGAGTAACTAAATATTGGATATTTTCAAAGTCAACATAATAATTGTTTACACTACTAACATTCCATCCTGATATATAAAATACTATATAACAATAATAGAATAATATAGAATTCCATATCTATTTTAAGAAAATTCTCCATATAATAATTTAACATATGAAGCTCAGTTGATATTGCTGGTTAAAGGTATGAGTGATAATCCAATAGATCTATCTTTATCTATTGGATTAGGAATGACTTTCATTCCCTGTTTAATGGGAAAGTCATATTTACTTGTATTTGATACTTTAGAATTAATGTTTTATAGAAGTACTTTTTTAAAGCATGACCAGAATTTTACCCTACTTGTATTTAAAGAGGAAAGAACATTAAATTACACTCCCAAGTTTACACACATAAAAATAACATTCCATGTTATCAGAGAATATGGTATAATTACTATAATCAAAATAAAAAAAAGAAGCAAAAAGTTTCTTCCAACAATAACTTGAAATGGATTTGACATTCTTATCATTAAATACTAATGGCTTAAATAATGCAAATAAAAGATCAAATTTATTAAAAATATTTAAATCTAAATAAGGCACAAGTAGTATTTCTCCAGGAAACACATTTTAAGACTAATGATAGCTTTATTTGGAACTCTAAGGACTATACAGTCTTAGCTCAATCCTCCTATAAAACAAAGACAAAAGGAGTATCAATTCTCTGGAAGAAAAACATAATCACTCCAAAAGTTATTTATAAATATGAAGACAAAGAAAGTCTTCTAGCATTTGTTATAATTAAATTTAATAACAGAATATGGACCTTAGCTAATCTATATTGGTTTCCAGGAATTGGAGCAGGAACGGTTAAAAAACACCTAGATTTTATTTCCAATAATTATAAAGGAAATTTTATACTGGGAGGAGACATTAATTGTGTCTTAGAAGCTTCTGAAACCACCAAGAAGTCTTTTTGCATAGCAACTATTTCAAAATCCTTAAAAAGATGGATTGATTCATTTCATTTAACAGACACTTTTAAAGTAAAAGATGATGAATCATTATTATTTTCCCATAAAGACCATAAATTTGAAACACAAACCAGAATATACAAATTATTTGTAGTTCAAGATTTATAAACAAAAATCCTCAACTTCTCAATAGTTCCATGCCCCTTCTCAGATCATGACTCTCTGATAATGAAGCTCCAAATAGAGTTTAAACCTTTAATCCTCTCAACTAGAATTCCATCATATATCACAAAAATTAAAGAATTCAGACCCTGGATGTTGTCAGAACTACAATTATTTATTGAAATTAATAATACAACAGAAACCAGTAGAGTAATGGTTCGGGACTCATTAAAAGCATATTTATTTGGTAAGACCCTTAGCTGGTACAAAAACAAAGTTAGCGAATGGGAATCTGAATAATTAGACTTTGCAAAACAGGCTCTTGACAGCAAAAATCTAAAAAAATCAGAATTGTCGAGAAGTCAAAAAAGAAATAGAGGAATTAAATAAAAAATATAATGAAATTCTAACACACAAAACTTGTCTATCCTTGGAAAAATTAAAAATAAACTCATTAGCCACCTCTTCCAGATATCTACATAACTTATCTACAAGAATTAAAATACAATCTAAAGCAAATAACATTAGATGTATATATCATGAAAAGAAAGGGAAAAAAGTATCAGATATAGGAGACATGCTTGAAGAATTTTGGTTCCATTATATGGAACACTTCAAAAAAGAAGATTTAGATACCAACTAAATAAACTTAGATACAAACCTTATCAATATAAAAAAAATCCCAAAAACTTAAAACTAGACCTGCAAAAACATATCCTAAAAAGAAATTGTTGACAAGATAAAAGAAAGTAAATCTAACAAAGCTCCAGGGATAGATGGTATAATTAAGGAAATCTACAAACTCTTCCCTTCAACAGTAATCTCCCTTTTTCATAAAACTTTGCTAGAAGTTCAGTCAGAAGCAAAATTACCACACTCATGGAAATATTCTCTCATAACACCAATTTTAAAAGATGATAAACCATCAGACCTTTGGACCTCATACAGACCTATATCATTACTGAATAATGATTACAAAATATTTATGTCAATCCTAGCTAACAGAATGAAAATCCCACTTTCAAAGAAAATTAATAATGATCAAACTGGATTTTTATATAACAGGCACACACATGATAATATTAAAAGGATACTTACTCTTATAGATTATGTGAATAAAGAAGATAGAGAAACACTTGTAATCGGATTAGACATAGAAAAACCCTTTGTTTCCGTCAACTGGGAATATCTATTTAAAAATTTAGCATTATTTGAATTTCCTCCTCCCTTCATCTTATTACTAAAAAACATATCTATTAAAAACTTAGCCTACATTAAGTTAGATCTTTTCACCTCAGAATCTATCCATATAATGAAAGATACTAAACAAGGATGCCCCTTTCTCCTATTTTATTTGCTTTGGCTATAGAAATACTTGCAGAAATAATAAGCAATAATCCAAGAATAAAAGGAATAGAAGTATATGGCCAGTACATATCTAAAATAATGCTTTTTGGTGATGATATTTTATTAACCCTATCAAACTCCAGAGAGTCATTAGGAGAGCTAGAAGAAGTAATGGAGAAATATTATAAGATTTCAGGTCTACATTTTAATAGATCACAATCAAAATTTCTATTTTTAAATAAATAAAAAGAACTACAAGTTACAGATAAAACCATCATAGGAAAACACGAACTTACGCTAAATTATTTAGGAATAGTGTTATGCAAAAATATAAACGAAACAATATTAATAAATTATAAAAACATTATTGAAACAATAAAAATATATATAGAAAAGGGGAACAAAATTATATTAACTTTTGAAGACAGACTGCAATTAATAAAAATGGTCTTATTGCCAAAAATACTATATGTAGCATTAGCAATACTGTTAATTCCTGAAAGATGCATTCTTAAAGAAATAAGCTCATGTTTAATAAAATTTGTATGCTATCCCAAAATGAATAGAGTAGCTCTAACTCATCACATTAGACCCTGGAAACAAGGAGGATTGAACTTCCCAGAAATAGAAACATATATAAAAGCATCTGTGCTTAAAACTACAATAGACTGGATAAACCCAAATTATTTTGCCAACTGGAAAGAATTAACAATGGCTATATTAACAAATTAATTTAATCTGTTAAAAAATGTTTAATAGTAGACAAATCAAACAAACCCTGGTACATACTATGCATAAGTATACAATATAATATAACAAAACCTTCTAAAACAACACTGTTTAATCAGGATCCAACCAAAAGACACACTGAGGCACAATAAGCTAGCGCTTTCATCCACTTTTAATGATGTGAACTTCTTCAGAAAAAACAATAATGACCACCTACCCATCTTTTAAATGATTCATTACAGGAAATGATGTCATAATCTGCACAATCAAATAAATTTAAAGTGATAATACTTTATAAAATGATTAATATATCTATAAAAATGTATATACATACATATGAATACTACATTTATAAATAAATACAATATATCGGTATGTTATTACATACCTTATATTTATCCATATTTTAAAAAAACATTTTATATTAATGACTTCATTAAGCCCTGGATATATATCAGCCAAAAAAGGAGCTGCCAAAATGCTTCCTTCTGTTCAAATGTGTTATCAATGTCACCACCAAACATTTTTTTCTCTACATAATCTAAAACAAAAAAATCAAATTTCTTAAAATCCATGCAGGAAAGAGCATGTCTAGCTAAAGAATTGTTTTTATCTTTTTTCTTTATAGCTAGAACATGCTCATAAACTCTACGTTTTAAAACTCTTTTTGTTTTACCTATATAGTAATTTTTGCATGTGGAACAAGTAGCCATGTAGACTACATTTTCACTATGGCAATTAAAATATTTATTTGCCCAGAATGTTTGTCCCAAATGTTCTATTGTGATAACGGACGAATTACACATGAACCTACATTGTTTACAGTCCTTAAATGCAAAAGTACCTTTTTTGTTACTAACTGATCTATCTTTATAAGTTTCTAACTTCTGAGAAGTTTCTAACTTCTGTCTAATATTTGTCACCTTTTTGTATGTAAACTTTGGTAAATGACCCAAAGATATACTTAATTCCTTGTTACCTAAAATAATTCTCCAGTTCTTCTCAATAATTTCCTTTATACACCAAATTTCATTTACTATTGGCAGAGGAAATGCTATATTGAATTCTTGATTCTTTCTTTTATTACTATGATGTAAACATATTGGAGCTTCCACTATTATGTCATCAGAAGACAAAATGGGCTGAGCAACACCTTTTCTTAAGAGTGAAACCTCTTTTTCTATTCCCTCTAACCACCTTTGGTCATAACCCCTTTGGAGAAATAATTCTCTAAGAAATGTAAGCTCATTCCAAAAAATATGTTCATCAGAAGTGAGCCTACTTAATCTGATCATTTGACCCTTAATGACACCTTTTTTCATGTGTGTTGGGTGCAAACTATCCCTGTGCAAATACTGATTTGCAAAACATGACTTCCTATAGATTCTACTCTTAAATTTTCTTGTAACATTATCTATGTTAAGTGTCAAATCCAAGAAATTGATTTGTTCACCAAAACCACCTATTTTGAAAATTAAAAAATCTGTAGTGCCATTAAGGTCAGATACAAATTCTCCAAATTCAGAATGTTCCCCTGACCACAAAAAAAGCAAATCATCTATGTATCTATGATATAATTCTACCTTGTTATAACCAGGGTGTAACTTCAGGAACCTATTTTCCCAATTGGCCATGACTATGTTCGCAAAAGCCGGTGCCACTCTTGCTCCCATAGCTACACCTGATATTTGCTTATATAATGTGTTATTGAATTTGAAAAAATTATTATTGAGTACCAATTCCATTAATGTACAGATGGTGTTTACTTTTTCACCTGAAAAATCAGTATGACATATGAGATAGTCTCTCATGAACTCTAAACCTACTTCCTGATTAATAGAAGTGTACAAACTCGTGACGTCTAGCATACAAAAATATATGTCTCTGTCAGGCATTTTATATTTGCCTAAAATCTCAAGCAAGTGCCAAGAATCTCTTAGATAATGTTCTGATTTTTGTACTATTGGATTAAGAACATTATCTAACCATATTGAAATATTCTCAGTTTTAAATTGTCTGGCAGAGACTATAGGTCTAAAAGATGAACTTGTTTCGTTATTTTGAATTTTAGGAATTCCAAAAAAAGTGGCCATTTTTGGATGTTCCACCAATAGAAAATCATAATCAGCTTTGTCAATTTCCCCTTGGCAAAACATATCAAACAAAAAGGTATCAATTTTCCTAAAACTGTAGTTGACAAAGTGTAAAGAAACTTTGGAATAAGTGTCTGAATCTTCTAATAACGTACTGAGAGATTTTTCATAAACACAGGTGTCCATGATTACTATTTTTCCCCCTTTGTCAGCTTTCATAGTTCTGATGTTAGAATTCCTACTTATGTTTTCCAAAGCAATTAGTTCAGCTTCAGATAAGTTATTTTTAACATTGCCATATTTAATCCCTCTAAACTCTTTTTCACAAATGTTTTGAAACACTTGCAGAGTGTTCACCAATGGGGGGTTAAAGACACTCGGTTTACTAAGCTTAGAATTTCCCTGTTCCACTGTGATGTTAACATCATGCAAAATATATTGAAGGTTAAGTTTACGCAAAAAAAGCCTAAAAATCAATCATTAACTTGCCAATGTTCATCCTGTTGGTAGGAATAAAAGAAAAACCTTTTCTTAGCACACTGTTAGTCGCTGCACAAAAGGAAGTACTACTCAAATTGACAATATCTATTGTGAAGTAGTCTCTTGGAGGTGAAATCACCTCCGTTTGTTCTTCCCCTTTGTCTTCCCTTTCTGCTGCGTCACATTGTACCATTTGGTAGTCCTTTTCATGGAAGGCCCTTGTGTCCGAAAAGGGCCAGTAACATGTCCATTGGAATGTCCATTGCAAGTAGCCACCACTCCAGCAAAACTAGTTCCCACTTTTACTGTGTTGTTTGTAGTACCATTCACATTGACACTCTGTTCATCATTGACCAAAAGGGCTGGTAATTCATTCACTCTAGGAAAAACCTCCTTGTTTCCTGTAGTCAACCCCTCTTGGAGATTGGCCACCCTGTCGACCAAAGAACTATTGTTAATTGAAGGTACTGCGGTGACACTCACATCAGTAATACTGATGTAGGCCTGATTCGACCTGTATGCTTGAATGTCTCTCTTTAACTTGTTTTGTTTTCTAGCTATAATAGTAGCTCTGTGTCTGTCTGCCTTTGCTTCAATACCATTATATAATGTTAAAAAATTATTGAAGCAAATATAACTTTTTATACTGTCATCCTTAGATTTAATACTGTCCTTGAGTTTAACTATTTCTTTTTTGTAGTGAGAGACAAGCACTCTCATCATGGCCAAACCAGTCTCATTGTACAATTCTATTAAAACATTGCACAAATCGTCACCAGGAGAAACACAGTTGGGGAATTTCGCCGTTCTCAAACCTTGCGGGACTATTTTACGATTAATACATTCCCCTAAGTATTGTACTTCCAAAGTTAAAGACACATACTTGAAAACAAGTCTCTCCAGTTCAAAAATACACTTTTTACATGAATTGGAATCATGTAATTGTTTACTTACAGTTTCATTCATTGGAATCTCTGCTAGGTTTGTAAACGGGTTCTCATAAGGTTTACTAATATAATTCCATACAGGATTATCTGCATTACTTCGTGATTCAGCTCCCTCACCATTTCGGTTCACAGGATTTTCTTCACTGCAGGCTTCCGATGACTGAAATGGGCGTGGGCAACCTCCAACTTCAGGTCTTAAAGCACCCTCGCCCTTTTGGACCTTTTTAAAGCTTAATTGTTCTTCCAAACAATTTTTTACTATCTTCGTGATAGTACTCGTTAGTTGTAATGAAAAGACTGATGTAGTAGGCAACTCTTCACCTCTTTCAGGAACTGGATAGGTGGAAAGATTTAACAAGTCTTCTTGTGAAGAAACCTCAGCTGCCATCAATGTTGGTTCCAAAACAGAAACTGAAACAACAGTAAACCAAGCTGGAAAAGACAAACTAGTAACTTCAAAATGGAAAAAAACAGGATCCAACCAAAAGACACACTGAGGCACAATAAGCTAGCACTTTCATCCACTTTTAATGATGTGAACTTCTTCAGAAAAAATAATAATGACCACCTACCCATCTTTTAAATGATTCATTACAGGAAATGATGTCATAATCTGCACAATCAAATAAATTTAAAGTGATAATACTATATAAAATGATTAATATATCTATAAAAATGTATATACATACATATGAATACTACATGTATAAATAAATACAATATATCGGTATGTTATTACATACCTTATATTTATCTATATTTTAAAAAACATTTTATATTAATGACTTCATTAAGCCCTGGATATATATCAGCCCCAAAAAGGAGCTGCCAAAATGCTTCCTTCTGTTCTAATGTGTTATCAATGTCACCACCAAACATTTTTTTCTCTACATAATCTAAAACAAAAAATTCAAATTTCTTAAAATCCGTGCAGGAAAGAGCATGTCTAGCTAAAGAATTGTTTTTATCTTTTTTCTTTATAGCTAGAACATGCTCATAAACTCTACGTTTTAAAACTCTTTGTTTTACCTATATAGTAATTTTTGCATGTGGAACAAAAAAAAAATTCAAAATAGGTGGTTTTGGTGAACAAATCAATTTCTTGGATTTGACACTTAACATAGATAATGTTACAAGAAAATTTAAGAGTAGAATCTATAGGAAGTCATGTTTTGCAAATCAGTATTTGCACAGGGACAGTTTGCACCCAACACACATGAAAAAAGGTGTCATTAAGGGTCAAATGATCAGATTAAGTAGGCTCACTTCTGATGAACGTATTTTTTGGAATGAGCTTACATTTCTTAGAGAATTATTTCTCCAAAGGGGTTATGACCAAAGGTGGTTAGAGGGAATAGAAAAAGAGGTTTCACTCTTAAGAAAAGGTGTTGCTCAGCCCATTTTGTCTTCTGATGACATAATAGTGGAAGCTCCAATATGTTTACATCATAGTAATAAAAGAAAGAATCAAGAATTCAATATAGCATTTCCTCTGCCAATAGTAAATGAAATTTGGTGTATAAAGGAAATTATTGAGAAGAACTGGAGAATTATTTTAGGTAACAAGGAATGAAGTATATCTTTGGGTCATTTACCAAAGTTTACATACAAAAAGGTGACAAATATTAGACAGAAGTTAGAAACTTATAAAGATAGATCAGTTAGTAACAAAAAAGGTACTTTTGCATGTAAGGACTGTAAACAATGTAGGTTCATGTGTAATTCGTCCTTTATCACAATAGAACATTTGGGACAAACATTCTGGGCAAATAAATATTTTAATTGCCATAGTGAAAATGTAGTCTACATGGCTACTTGTTCCACATGCAAAAATTACTATATAGGTAAAACAAAAAGAGTTTTAAAATGTAGAGTTTATGAGCATGTTCTAGCTATAAAGAAAAAAGATAAAAACAATTCTTTAGCTAGACATGCTCTTTCCTGCACGGATTTTAAGAAATTTGAATTTTTTGTTTTAGATTATGTAGAGAAAAAAATGTTTGGTGGTGACATTGATAACACATTAGAACAGAAGGAAGCATTTTGGCAGCTCCATTTTGGGGCTGATATATATCCAGGGCTTAATGAAGTCATTAATATAAAATGTTTTTTAAAATATAGATAAATATAAGGTATGTAATAACATACCGATATATTGTATTTATTTATACATGTAGTATTCATATGTATGTATATACATTTCTATAGATATATTAATCATTTTATATAGTATTATCACTTTAAATTTATTTGATTGTGACATCATTTCCTGTAATGAATCATTTAAAAGATGGGTAGGTGGTCATTATTATTTTTTCTGAAGAAGTTCACATCATTAAAAGTGGATGAAAGCGCTAGCTTATTGTGCCTCAGTGTGTCTTTTGGTTGGATCCTGGTTTTTTCCATTTTGAAGTTACTAGTTTGTCTTTTCCAGCTTGGAACACTGTTTAATCATTACATCAATTCCTTTAGGAAACTTATCAATGCAAACATAGATCTAAAACTTTGGTTTGACCTTTTATCCCCATTTACCATCACTAAGAAATTTCCTCACAAAATATATAGGGAAACAATAACCTCCTGGGAACAAAATGGGTTCTTATGCTGGTTTCAATGTGTAAATAAATTAAATGTTTTAGATATAGATATGATAAAAACTGCTTAAAATATTCCAACACAGGACTTGTTAACCTTACAAAACGTTCTAATGTACACTCAAGATTTATGCAGATTATTTAATAATTCCTCATTTAAAGATATTCCAAATCTAATAAGTTTTCTGTATGAATTTATATATAATAGTTGTGAAAAGAAAAATTCCATTTCAAATCTATATAAAGAGTTAATAACATATAAAGCAATTCCCAAACCATCATACTGGCAGTTCTTAACAAAAGGTCAGTCATTGCAATTAACAGAAAAAATTAAAACTAACATCTTACTATCAGTTAATTACACCTCTAACACACAGTACTGGAAAATATTTAACATGAAATATTACATAGAGCATTTTTAACACCAGATAGAATTAAAAAGATCAGTACTACTAAAAATGTTTTTTTTGCTGGAGATGTGAAAAGTCAAATAATGCAGATTGGATTCATATTTTTTATGAATGTAATAAAATTAAATCATACTGGAATGGAATCAATAATTTTTTACAAGCTTTATTTAATGAATCCTTTACCTTAACTAAAGTATTGATTATACTAAATGTAAATGAAGGTCCCTACCTGAATAACACAAATATGTATTTGTTACGGACAATACTTCTATATCTAGGAAATGAGTAACCAGAAGCTGGAATTCAAATACACCCCCAACCTTGGAAGAATTCTACACTTTACTGATGACAACTGCATCGATGGAAATAAAAATCAAAGAACTACGAATCTATCCCAAGCCATTGGTAAATAATCCTAGGAAGAAAGTTATATCTTTGTTGGACACACTGCAATAATCAATATTGTATCTCTGATAACTGATCTGTTAATTCTATATTTAATAACATACAGTGTATATAACTGAAAGTCAGGCTATTGTAAATATTTTATATAGTTGTTTAAAATTATATTTAAAAATATTATGTAAATGTTATTTTAACTGAAAATAAAAAATATTTGAGGAAAAAAAAGAATAGACTTGTCAAACAGTATGAATCTCTTGAGCTACTCCATGTCCAATTAACTATAGTCAAAGCCCTGTATTGCATCATAGGTCTATAGGACCTCCACAATGAAACAGGAAAACCATACCATACACTTGAACTTACTGGAGTCACTTGCCATACACCCCAGCACCTTACTCATGGGTGATTTTAATTATCCTATCGTCGACTGGGAAACATACATGGCCACAAACATGTTGGCTTAGATGTTCTTGGACTTTGTCAATGCAAATGGTCTGGAACAGCTAGTCAGTACTCAAAGGCTCAAATGTCCTGGACATAGTACTCACTAACATGGGAGAGCATTGCAACTCAGCATTGCAACTCCCCCCTCCGTGTGCCGTGTGATGTCCTCCATCATAAGATTAGACCATAAGTAAATCTTAAAGTAAAGTAAAATCCACTGCTCAGCAAGCAAACGCTGTAGTTCCATGAGGTAGATATAATGTAAGTCACAAAGGAAGCGGAGTACAGCAGAAGTAAGAACAAAACTCCAAATTTAATTCCAAGAATGTGCACTTATAACATACGGATGAGCGCTTTCACCATTACAGCTTCTTCAGATCCTTGTATAAAAGTCACAGTAGACCTCCCATTATATAAGCAGCTCAAGTAGGGGAGGTCTACTGTGACTTTTATACAAGGATCTGAAGAAGCTGTAATGGTGAAAGTGCTCATCCGTATGTTATAAGTGCACATTCTTGGAATTAAATTTGGAGTTTTGTTCTTACTTCTGCTGTACTCCGCTTCCTTTGTGACTTACATAAGTAAATCTTGTTTGATGTAATTATAAGACCAGATACCTAATCAAGTTCAAAAACGCTTAATAATTTTTCAAAGACAAGTTACCTCCTACTAAGTGATGGACCATATAAGAAGTTTCTAAGCCCCACGACTCCTATGCAAAGGTGTACACCAATGCCTTTTATAACCACTTAACTAGTTGTATAGAATCTACTGTACCTGATTGGATAAAAATCATGTCCTGCAGAAAAAACAAGCCACATTGGTGGATCCATAGTATAAATAGCCTATACAACAAGAGAAAGAAACTAATGCCCAAGAGCAAGAATGAACTAGCTCAGCAGAGAAAGAAATCCCTAGCTTAAATAAACAAATTTGAGATATTGACAAGTATCCCTAGGCTAATTATGAAACAAAAAATAGCCTTTCTACCTAAGGATAATCACAATGCATTCTTTAAATATGTCTGAAATCTAAAAGGAAATACCAAGCTATGCGCTGAACTGGTTGTACATGGCACCACTCATACTCAACTGGAGGTAATGACCAACCTGCTAGCTGACAGATTTGGAGAAAACTTCACCCCTGCATCACCTCCAGTCTTCCTCCAAAGTATACTTGCCACCATTCCTCATCCAAAAAAATATGGCATCAATGAGACCAGAAAACATCCCAGGCTGCCTTTTAAACAACTTAAAACATGACCTAGCAGACCCACTTGGATCCCTGTTTGACAATAACCTGAGAACTCATTATGTTCTGATGGAATAGATGAAAACAAAATTAACCCCTCTGCACAAAGGGGGACCATCAACCAACCTCTGGAATTACAGGCCCATAAGCTTCAATAGATCCATTTGCAAGGCCATGGAAAGATTCATTGTGGACATTATTAACAAGGGCATAGGTAATCTTCAAACTCTGGACCCAACCCAGTTCAAATTTGTTAAATGTAGATCTTTCCTGTTAAACACAGTATGGTTGATGTCTTTGAGAAAGTCACCAAGGCCCTGGATAGAGAAAGACAGTACATACCACCTATGTTGACATAATCAAGGCATTTGACACAATCTACACTCAGATATTGTAGAGAAACTCTCCCAGTTGGGAATTATCCCCTATATTGCCATATAGGTAGTCAACTGGCTCACTGACAGCACACATACTATCAAAGTGAATGACTTAACTTCTCGCAAAAGACCAGTCACCAGTGGCATACCACAGTTTTCTGTGCTGGTCCCCTTACTGTTTGGAATTTATTTCTCAGAAGTTCAGGCAAACTTGGACGGCCTTTGGCTGACCAAGTTTGCTGACAACTGCAAATTAAAAGCAATCACTGAGTCCCCCAAAGATGTTAATATACCCTAAAGAGGGTTAATGCAGACAAATGATTGATGTCAAAGCCATGGATTAAAGCTAAACACAAAAAATGCATTATCATTCCCTTTGGGAAAGCTGACATCCCTGATAATTACATTATAGATAGCCCCCCTAAGTGCAGACCCAGTGGTACATAATCTGGATACTCAGGTTGATAACATTCTGAACTTTAACCACCACGTATCCACAGTAGTAAGGAAATCCTCCAATGTGGCACATCTTATAAGTAAAGTCATTGCATCTAGATAAGGATGTTATAATTCCATTATACTTGGCCCTCTTCAGACCAATAATTGAGTATAATGCTAACTTTTTCATGTTCCTCACCAGACAGGCAGACACCTGCAACAGTTGGAAAGACTGCAGAGGTTTCTCACCAAGAAATTACAGGGTATACAAAAAAAGTCTTGTACAGAAAGACTAAAAGCCCTGTCACTGTATTCTGTCTCCTACTGGTTGCTAAAGGGTGACCTACTGTATGTCTGGCTTACAGGGCAGTCTCTGACTTGGCCGCGATGGAAATGCTACACATTTATAAATCAAACTGCAGGGTAGTCACTTGCTCCAGGGAGTGTACCTAGTCTATGACATCATAAGGTCATGCTGGAGAGATAGATATATCTCCCAGAGATTGCCACTTCTCTAGAACAAGCTTACAATTCATGTGAAACAGAGCCCCTTCCTGACCCTCTTCAAATGCAATCTAGATCAATGGTAGTGTGACTACAAGTTCACTCCTGGGGTGGTGTCTATGTCCCTGCTGGACAGAGGAAATCAGTATTAACTACCATAGACCCTTAACTCTGTGAATTTCACTCACCTAACCACTAACAATTGGAGCAACTCAGGATAAATATAGCTAGCCTTGTAAGGACTCTATTTCCATTAGCCTAGTAACCTCCTGTGTATCAAATGCTTTCTTAAGATGTTTATTTCAATTACTGATTCGTTCAGCTTCCAGCACTGAAACAATTGCAAACTGTACAGTCTACAAAATAATCAGTACAAGTGAAATACAAATTATTTTTATGTCAGTTGATATTAAAGATGCTGCCACAATTTCTTAAATTTTAATGAATTCATTACTAGAGTATTTAGGAAAAAGAAGAAGAGTCAGACTTTGTGGCTTTAAAGAAGAAAGAGCTGGCAAGTTGAACGAACTTGTAGGTAAGTATATTAAAACTGAGAGAGAGAACTATGATTTTTTTCAACAGTATCAATTATGGCAGGAAGAAAACTGACAATATGTTAGTAAAATATGAGATTATTAATCTAAAGATTCAGATTAGCATTATGGTGAAATTTATACACCAGGAAAGAAAATAAAACACCATTTCTAAATGACTTTTTGAACAGAAATCTCAGAAATCAGATGTGTTTTTGGTGCTAATGCACAAGTGGTGGTTAAAGAAACTAAAGTTTAAGACATTGCACTTTTCCATTTCCAATATTTTTATTCTGCAGATTATTAACCCATTCCATCCAATGGGTTTGTAGTAGCTGGTACTGTAACATCCAATGGGCAAAGCCCAAGCTTTTGATAAAATAAAATTATATATTACATCCCAAACAAATGTTCCTATCTCTGGAACCATACAGGCTACTAAAGAAATGTAAATGTCAAAATTTTCAGAACGCTATTTTTTATAGTGGTATTATTTTTTTAGATTCTGGGTGTTAAATTGGATTTTAAAAGCCACAGTGTATACAGTAACTATTAAACATATATTTTGTAAATAAATTATATTATTTCAGCACTGAAGTTACACACATATTATCAGCAGCATATTCTTCATCTAGCTGAGAGCTTTCATATATGGCTAAGCAGTTCTGGCTATGTTGCTCAGTTTTTGAGTAATTTATAGAAACATGAAAACAAGCTACACATCTGCTTTACTAGATTCAA
The DNA here is from genome assembly GCF_019279795.1 of Protopterus annectens. Classification (NCBI taxonomy): domain Eukaryota; kingdom Metazoa; phylum Chordata; order Ceratodontiformes; family Protopteridae; genus Protopterus; species Protopterus annectens. Next base: position 30,301,828 of record NC_056734.1, on the reverse strand, counting down.
GGAATCAAACAGAACCTCACCAGAGACTACCCACCAATGCAGATGCCACATCACTATGCCTCAACTTGGAAGAGGTAAGTAGGAACCTACGTAGGGTTCAGCTGGGCAAAGCAGCTGGCCAAAATATTATCCCAGGGAGGCTACCTAAATCTCTGCTGATCAGTTGGCACCAGTCTTCACAGATATTTTCAATATATGTCTCAGACAGAAAAAAGTGGCCAAATGCTTCATGATCACTGACATCATTCTCTACCCAAGAAACCATCTCCAGAATCATTAAATGATAACCAGCCAATTGCACTTACCTCAGTAGTGATGACGTGTTTCAAAAAAATGGTTAAGGATCACATAAGATACTGTTTATCTGCTACATTTGATCCTGTACAATTTGCGTACAGGCCAAATCATTGTACTGTGGATGCCATAACCTTAATACTTCATCACACTTTGGACCACATAGAAAAATAAGGAGTGTTACATATGCATGCTTACTATTGCAACAAACAGCACATCGTCAGCAGGGTAAAACTAACCTGTTTCATGACGGTCTAAACCAGCTCATGTTCCCTACTAGTGGGTGAACAATCCAACACTCATTCAATCCTGCTTCACAATGATAGGAAGAGCCATCATCAAAGTGTCAAAAAGCGAAATCATTATAAATGTTTGTCTACCATGAGCTAGTTATCCCTGTGGTAACTTTTCTGTCATCTCCTGCTTAAAACCCAAAAAGCCAAAAAGATCATGAGGCCCTACTTTCACTGTCTGTATTCACATTGAAAATCAAGATCAAGCAAGCTTTTGCTCTTCTGCTCCATGGGAAGTTTCTGCCCTGCCTGAACTCACCTTAGGACACCTGCGTTACTCTTTGACAGGTATACTGTCCCAGTTAAACTCCCCACCTGACACTGTCTATGGAGGGGGTTGTACCCAGATGCTCAGGTGTTTAGACTCAGAAGCGAGAGCCCTGGTGGAACTCGCCCCCCCCCATCTCACCGGGTAAGTGAAAAAATAATAAGAGTAGTGCTATTTGGTGGCTGATGCCTCCCACTTATTCTACACATCTCATGTCTCTTCAAAGTGACAGACTAGAGTCAAGCACAACAGGGGTCTTCTTTCCCCGGTGATTCTGCCAAGCCTGTTGCCTTGGCAGTGGTTTTGTTAGATAGCAGGTAGGGACAGTGGGAATCTTGTTCTTCCATTCATGCATATCACTAATTAGATGAAGAGGCATTTGGCTACCTTAAGAGAGTCATAGTTAGTCCCTCAATTTACCTGCAGTCCATTGAATTTCTTCACTTTGACATTCAGAGCACTGGGCAGAAATCACATTGCATCAACGCCTGCTTCAGTGCTTCAGGATGCATTGTTTTAATTAAAGAGTCAGATTCCCCTGGTCCAAACCAATTCTAAGTCAACTGGTATCTGCCAGATGATGGGGGATACTAGTCAGGACTGGCGCTGTCCACAGCTGGTGCAATCCACAGGAAGGGTCCAGTGCATGTCCAGAGTTGCCACTGTAACCATCCCCTCAGCCTCCTCAGTAGGGTGTGTGGCATGGGGGGGTGATGACTCGTCCAGCTGCCATGCAAGCTCAGCCCTGCTTCATGCCTTAGCCAACTGACTCAACCCTTAGAGCTAATCCTTATCCCAAAGTTACAGATCTGGCTTGCCAACTTTCCTTACCTACATTGTTCTAACATTATCATTCATTACAATGGCATAGTGACCATCCTGCTACTGGAACATATACTGCTGTTGTTAATGATGGGATTGATACAGATGGCTCGGTATTCCCTGAACTCTGCATGTGGCCTGCCTTATCTGCTTAATGTGGATAGATAAAAACACACTAGTCCAAGGCAGTAGAATAACGCAAACACAGTTCTAATTTAGAGCTTTCAACTAAACATTCCTAGATTTCTTCAGAATGAAACTTAATGGACATCACGACATTTAGATACTTAAAAAGTCACATAACATTACATAATACAGTAAATTTAAATACATTTAAACATGACAATGAATAAATATATAAATAAACAACCAATAAATAACCAAACAAAAAATGCTACTTAGAAAAAGGACTTGGGACAAATGGCAATCTACCAAAAACCCAGCTGACCACCAGATCTTTAAACAACTTAGAAACGAAACAAAGAAACTAATATTCCAAGATAAAAAAAATTACTACTGGAAATTCCAACACACACAACGTCAAAACCCTCAGAAATTCTGGGCCGGTATCAACAAACTACTACACCCAGGCAATTCCAAAACACCTACTCCTTCTAATCTCACTCAGACTACACCCATTCAAATTGCTGACACTTTCAACTCATTTTTCTCAGACACTGTTATTACCCTAGCATCAACCTTATCTCCTCAGTCCACTCAAGTACCTCACTCCCTAAACAATAATCCCCCCTCTTTCAAACTGCAACCTGTCTCAACAGATCTCATCTATACCTTAATTACAAAACTTAAACCTTGTACCCCTTCAGCTGACCTCATCCCAGCTGAGTACCTACAAATAGCAGCCAAAGCACTTGCCTTTCCTGTCTCCATTTTAATTAATCGAACCATAACTGAAGGCACTATCCCAACCCTCTGGAAGGTCTCTCATTTCATTCCACTACATAAGGGTGGTAACTCAAACGAGCTCTCGAACTTCCGTCCCATAGCTTTACTTTCTCCACTAGTTAAAATAATGGAAAGATGTGTTCATAGGAAATTACTTGACCATCTCCTCCAAAACAATCTCCTAGCAGATTGCCAACACGGTTTTAGACCTCATCACAGCACCACCACTGCTCTCTTGTCATTCACTGACCATATTAATAAAAATCAGAATAACAACTTACTGTCCTCAGCTCTATTCTTAGACCTCTCTAAGGCCTTTGATACGGTCAACCATCCTCTCTTACTAAACATCCTTAAATCTTTCAATTTAGACTCTCAGGCTATTCAGTGGTTTAATTCCTACTTTGATAATAGACAACAAGCAGTGCTGTGGGAAAATCACTTATCATCTCTTCTTCCTATCAAAATAGGAGTACCACAAGGCTCAATACTGGGGCCTCTCCTCTTTTCTATTTTTATTAATAACCTAAATAAGTCCCTTCCACAATCCATCTGTATTCAATATGCTGATGACTCAACACTGATATGCTCAGCTTCCTCCCCAGTTGAGCTTCAGGCTACTACACAAAAAGTCTTCTCAGCAGCCGAAAACTGGTTCCACCAATATTGCCTCTTACTGAATCCCAAAAAGACCAAATTATTACTTTTCACACCTTCACAAAAGTCATCTTCTTTTACCTTCAATATAACTTCTAACAATGGCACTATAATATCCCCTGACCCTACTACCAAACTTCTTGGTGTCACAATAGACCACAATCTCAACTTTGATTCCCATATTAACTTAACCATCAAGTCAGTCAATAGAAAACTTGGATCTCTCCATAGGCTTAAACCCTACCTTACAACCTCAGCCAGAAGTACTATAGCACAAACACACCTGCTCTCTACCCTTCTTTATGCCTCACCAATTTTTACAAACTTATCTAAATCCAATTTCAATAAACTCGCAACAGCATATAACAATATAGCCAGATTTGCAACAGGAGCCCCTTTTCGTGCCCATCATTGCTCTAATCTTAAACAACTAGGCTGGCTAGAACTACAAAATCAAATTCTACTACAGCAAATAACAATCGCCCACAAAATCTTCTATCAACCTTCTAATACTACTATACTTAGCTCCCTTATTACTCCTTATAAAAACATCTCTTCCTTACGCTCTGCCACCAAGCTTCTAGCAGACTCCTATAAATCCAATAACAAAGCTGGGGACAGTCTGTTCTCCAACTGTATTGCACCTGTCTGGAAACAAGATTCCAAGTGAACTTACTGCAATTACCTCTTTACCTACTTTCAAGAAGCATCTAAAAACTTTGCTTAATTCCCTTTGGCTCTGCCCTTGTACTAACCTTGACTAAACTTTTTTTTCTCTGCTACCTTTTCCTAGACTCTCTAATTTTTACTAGCTTTCTACAGTACTTTTGTTTTTTCTATTCTCTAATTATCAGTTTCACTCTGAAAAAAAAAAGGCACCTATTTGAATTTCTTTATTTTGCTTATGAATTAATTATGTATTACTGTCCATTTGTAAATTTTTCCTTTTGTATAACAAGTGTTGTATCTAATGTCTTTTTGTGGAGCTTTGCTCCCCGGGCCTCTACTGAAAATGGACATGTATCCAGCTAGACTAGCCTGGTCAAGCAAATGTAAAATAAAATAAATAAATATTTTAAAACACAGTTGTAAAAAGTATAGTTATAGAAAAAACAAATTGTTAAAACAAACTTTTCTTTATGCAGTCCTCATCTTTAACACCCTGCTGGAGAAAATTGAGTTATTTAGTCATGGAAACACTGATCCATGGAATTTATTCTGACAGAAACATTTGCGTGCCTCTGTATAATTTTGACAGTCATTGATTATGAGGAACTTTACTCCCTTTTCCAAGATAACATTAAAATTACAAAAACAATTCTGGCAGGTAATAGAGTGCCTATGTAAAGCATTTGTTGCATCATGCATCTTAATGGTATACACATGTTGATAAATGTGTTTCCTCAAGGCATGTTAAGTCTGTTCAATGTTGAACACACTGCAAGCATCACATTTTACATCATAAACAACCCCTAAAGTTTCACACGAAAAAATCTCTTTACAGTTTACTACAAAATCAGGTGACCATGAACTTCATTCCCCTCAAATATAAGTGGATGGGTTCCAAATTTAAACATTCTATTCATTCTTTTTATTCTCACTGTGAGTGAGGCACTCTGGTAAATTCTTGATGTTTTTTATTTATTAAAAATAAATTTAATTTGGGTTAGAATTTTGTTTTGTAAACTAGAGTCCACGCTAAATACAGCTTTACAATTTTTAGAAAACATGTTTATAAGAGGGGAAGCTAGGTGGGAGTAAGGTAGCACAAAAGTTGCTGAGAAGTTTTTCTTATCCTTAACTTTTGTATTTCTGCAACTACTCATATTTAGATTACCTACCACCATACCTCTCAACCTCTTAATGCAAGAAATCTGGACAAAGCCTGACAAAATGGGGGGACAAAGGCTGAAAAATAGGGACACATTTTAAATATTGCTTTTATAAACTTAGAAAGTTGGTAAAGTAACAGGGTTTGTGTTAGCATACATTTTCTGATGATCGGAATTCTGAAGCTCAAATGTATGTCATTATTTGGTGACTTCAGTCCTCAGATCATCTCAGTGATTTTCCAGGAAAGCACAAATTGTATGAGGAACAGAACACAAATATGAGACAAAAATCTCGACATTCTGCAAAAATCTGGACAGTTCAGAGGTATGTTCACCATCCCTCCGCTAATAATTGGTTTAAATCTACCATTTCGATCATTTAAAATTTACACTTCAGTACTTCTTAATAAGCCAAGGTTATACTCACATTCTAAAAACATCTCCTTAATGTTTCTAACTCCTGCTGGAAATGTAATTAACTGGAGGTCATGTGTGACTCTGTCATAATCTGGCCCTTAGCTATACTAGCCTTTTGTTTGTGTGCATACTAACTTTGATAATCTAAGTCAGAATTGGAAAAGTTGACTTCCAGTATATTACTGGCTGAAAACAATTCCCTGCGGGATTTTCAGAGGTTGTCAGTTCAAGGCAATTCACAAAATCAGAAGACCAGCAGTGTGTAATATTTAAAAATTCTGTTGTAGAATTCAAAAATTCAGTAAACTTACCCCGGGATTCATGAAGCTTGCACCAGGCGCAGGTGTAGCGTAGGTGGAATAACGCCAAATATGGCCGTTGAGTGATTCAGGTACGATCCAATACCACATGCACTACTGGCGTACACAAGAACTGCGCAGCCCTTGGCATAGGTATGGTAATCACCCCATGCACAGTGTCGCACCATGCAAATGAAGGCAGATAGTGATTCATGAAGTGGTGCAGGTGTAGCGTAAGCCCACGGGAATGTAAACCAAAAAACACGGTTTACATTTTCCCAAACAGAACATCGGAGCTTTGGAAGCAGACCAGACTCATGTATTGCAAAGTTAACATATGCCAATGGCTAATTACACAGCCAATGGCATAAGAAAAGATGCACAACACCTAAAAAACAACATTTAATGTCATGTCCACAGTAACTCACAGTACAACCGCAGAGCATGTGCACGCAAACTGGAACATAAAGAAAATATATAAAAATGTCATAAAATCGCAATGTAATACAAATCAGATTTACACCATAATACACAGTGGTAGGCATGGAACACCACAACCAAGGTGCAAGGGTTGCTAAGGGTCTGCGACAGTGTTTGGCGCAGTAACTTTGAATTAGTAGTCAATGCCATGCAAATGCGGCAGATAATACTGAATCGCAAATGTCCCGCTGGATGAAGGTTGAACCATATGGCACAGCGCTATAATACCGAGGAGTGGCTCAGAGGAGATACATGACATCAGCAGATGGGTGTGCTACCGTAGCAGCAAGCACATTGGAGCAATGCAAACTGGCCTGGCCGTTGCTAAGCAAAGCTGCAGGACAGGGGTGGGGAGAAAGGTATAGAATCATTTAGTTGAGAGCACACATGATGCCCAAAAGCGCATGTGTATGGGGATGAAAACATGCCCGAAACCCAGTAAGCGGATGCACGTGGTGTGAACAATAGCACAAACAGGAAGGTCAGGGGAAGAAAAGAAGGAAATGCTGAAGTAGAGTAATTGGCATACTAATGAGCAATCAACACCAATCAACACATGGCGGCCAATCAACAGCAGCTGTCAAGTCTGCTCGCAGAAACCTGCAAAACAGGATAGGGGAGGCATCGGAATGCAAAGAAAGGAGGGGAGGCATTGGATTGCAAAGATCGGAGATCTGTCATAGCAGAGCAAAGCAAACCGACAGTAGTCCAGCAATAGCACACATTACGCAAGATACGCCAGGTCTAGGAAAGTACAAATGAAAGCAGACTGCTGGATGCATGCCAGAAAATGGTAGGTGGAATGTGCAGAAATGTAAAGGGAAGGTCAAGAGGTAATCCACGGCAGCCAAATGTAATTCAACACCAAAGGCACCACAATAGTAGTTCCGGTAGTAAAACACATAAGATAACCTGTAGCTATGATCGTACATACACACCCTATGACATCATCGCTGTTCACAGCACAATAGTATAAAGTGTGAAAGCACCCTACACACACCTGTGAATTCCCAAACACTGCACCATAGGTGTAAACACATGGGGAACTTTTAAAATGTACATGTTGGGAGCTGCCATAGCTGTGATTCATCAGCATGTGTTAGAGACTGACGGTGTTGTAGAGGATGATGCCAACAACCACCGCAGGCCCCGGAGAAGGAGGAGAAGAGTGTTCAGACCAAGGGTAACCTACCAGGGGCTACATGATCTGGAGATAGCAGAGCATTACAGAGTGGACTGGGACATATTACAGCAAATAGTGGAGCTGTGACGGCTACGCCTGAGAACCTGAAATAACAGAGGGGAACCCATCCCAGTGGACACGAAGGTATGTCTAAGCATGTGAATACTAGCCACAGGTACCTTTCAAAGGCCAACTGGAGATATAATGGGGATCTCACAGGCATCAGCATCCAGGGTACTACACCAGTTCCTGGATGCCATGTTACCACATGCCAATGAGCATATATACTTCCCCCGAACTCAGGAGGAGTTGGCCAGCAATATGCGTCACTTCCACCATGTGGCACACTACCCGGAGGTACTGGGTGCAATAGACTGCACTCACATACAAATCAAGTCACCACCCGGTGATCATGGTAGGCGCTACATAAACCGCAAGGGATTCAATTCCATCAACTGCCAGGTCATGTGCAATGCCCAGGGCATTATCATGGATGTGTGTGCTGGCAGCCCTGGAAGCTACCATGACTTCCATATCTGGCATGCCTCACAGCTGTATCAGGTATTTGTCAGGGGGGACATCCGACATGGCCACCTTGTGGGAGATGCTGGCTATGCACTGGAGCCATGGATGATGACTCCCATCAGAAATGCACACACACCCATGCAAGAACGCCATAATGAGGCACATGCACAAACCAGAATCATCATAGAGCATGTGTTCAAGATGCTGAAATCACGGTTCCAGTGCTTGGACACATCTGGTGGAGCCTTGCAGTACTCTCCAGGCATGTGTGCCCACATCGTCATAGTATATGCCATGCTACATAATATGATCCTGCGGAAACAGCTGCAGCAGGGACAAAATGGTGAAGGCCCTCATAGCCCACTTCAATTGCCAAGGCCATCACAGGCACAGAGGGATTCAGACCACGAACCCACTGTGCCAGCCCCAGTGGGCAGATGGAGGCATGCCCAATA